>NW_024609880.1:56576913-56747169 GCF_016920785.2 Ixodes scapularis | reverse complement strand
GGGGGGGGGGAGGGGGTCGACTTATAATCGAACCAAAGCATTCCACCGCCGACAAAAACGAAACACTCGCGATATCAAGAACTGTAGGTAAAACGTGTGGTGGACAAGGAGGTCGTTTGAATTGTGAAGGAGGTCTGGGACATGTATATAAGGTGATGGTTGTTCAATAAATTTCCAGCTGTGTTAGAGCCTTCGTTGTTGTGTCCGTTTTTTTTAAATTGTTTTTACGTTTCAGGGTTACTATAGATGTTATTCACCAGCTCGCCTGCTTTTTTTTACCTTTCTTCATCAAGAACACCTCGGCTTGTTACGAGTTCAGTCGGCTGTACCTGTAGCATTGCGCTATTCTGTGCGCTCATTTTACATTCTTTTTTTTTATTTGCGCGAATGAGTAATATTAATAGCGATTCACAAATTAACCCGAATGCACGGCGGTGAACAGCGCACGGCGCACCCGACTCCCGGGATGGCGGTACTTCCTGTAAGAGCCACTCCTGAGGCCGCTGGAAAAGCCCTTGCCGGCTCACCCCCCTCAGCTTCTTTTTGCAGTTTTCGAACGATTCACGGTCGTACGTCATTTGATCGAGTGTCGAGATCATGCTTGTCTATGGCCATCCTTCGCCCAGAAGCCAACAAACTGCGCTGTTTGGCGCAAGTTCGACCCGTCGGAGCGGGTGCGTGATGCTCCAGTGGAGTCTGCAATGGCGCGGGATCTTAAACTGTGACGGCAAACGAAGAGGCTTCCGCAGGCCAAAGTCTGGATAGGTGGGATGCATTCCGGAGTTGTAGGTCAGGCTTGCAACGTACGCGGCAAAAGTGCGCAATCGGTCCCTACTCGTGACGTGCAACGCGGTCGCCGAGCAAGTGCGGAAGATGCGGTTGATGCTGTCATCTGTGAAGGGTGTCGTGATTGAGCGTTCCGACGAAGGCTCCCAGCCCGGCGACACTACTTTGTGCCGGGTGGGAGCCGGGAGGCGACGAGCTCACCAAAACAGAACACTCTATATTTACATTAATTACAACATCGCTTCAGTGTTCGTACCACACCAACTTCACGGGTGTCCTTTCTTTTTATATCCGCCTCGCCATCTCGCCGTCCACTGGCTTGTCCAATCGCAGGGACCTACGTGGTCCTCGGCAGCAAATGTGGAAGAAGTTCGTGGGCCAGCGGCCAGCCAATGCGGAAGAAGTGCGTGTGCCAACGGCGAGCCAATGCCGAAGAAGTTCGTGGCGGGTCTCTCGGCGTGGTGGCTCGCTCGCTGAAGAGTCATCCACACGCACAAACACAGACACGGACACCCAGCTTGTACAAAGGTTGCCTCGAGAGCCGAGTTCTCCGAAGCTCCCGCACGAGCCGCCGGTCGGTGCGAGAGCGTGCTTTGATCGACGTGAGCCAGGGGCACGCGCCGCTCTCGTAAACGTGGTACGGGGTGTGTCGTAGCCTTTCACAATAAGGGCGAGATTTCGTTGAACGAAGCGGACGACGTGCTTCGAGAAAGTAGCAGTGATGACGATTGGTCTGACATCACCAGCGCGGACGAAGTGCGGACGAGCCGTAGTCTAGTCACGGACGGAATGCGAACGACAGAGAGCAGTTTCGGTTGCCTCGCCTCCAGCGTGAACTTCCTAGTATTGATGACGCCTGGGCATCTCAGGCACCTCGCGCGTGCATGCGCAGTCAAAGCACGCCAGAAGGCATCGATCGCGAGTTGGAGGCTGGGATTTCGAAACAGATACTTTGCCGCTCTCACGTGCTCGCAGTAAACTGCGAATGTAAAGATTTTTTTTTTTCTTTTTTTGCTGAAGTGCGATGTTCAAAAAAAAAAAAGGGGGGGGGGGGGGGTCGACTTACAATCGTCTAAATACGGTAGTATTTTATAAAACAAAAATCTGAACAAAACTGAATGCTCCAATTGCTCCGCCCAGCAGACCACCAGCGACCCTCTGCTGGTAGAGAGAAGGGCAGTGCAGACAATTTAAACCACCGCATTAAAAAAACACACACACACACACACACACAATGACAGATGTATGAACATGTGTTCTTTTTTATCAACAAGGTGGAAAGAACTGGAATATGTTTCAATCCAACAGCGTTCTCTTGGATGCGTTTGCGATGAGCAATCGGTACCTCGGCACGCTTCATTCGACAATCATATGAATGCCATATCCTCATGTTTTTTGATTATTTCGCCTTTACGACGTTTGCGAGTTCATGTTGTGAACACTTTCGTTGGACCTATTTTTAAGACGTTGTAGTGCCTCGAGCACAGTAACTAAAAAGCATTAAAGAGGTTGTAAGTTTCTCAGAGCCTCATTTCTTTGCAAGGTTCTCCTCAGTGTGCACATTCTACTAGTAACGTTCTGCATTGCTCAACTGCTGATATGTTCCGGCGATATCGAGGCCGACCCCAGTTCCAATGATGCCAAGCTTGATCATATACTTCGAAAAATGAACACTGTCATATCTGCAAATGCAAGGTATCAAAAAGAGACCACGGACAAACTAAACCAACTCACGTCGGGGATCGGTGACTTAACAAACAGGGTGTATAAACAAGAGGATGTTGTAGTCTAAATAGCGGCAGTACAAACGGAAATAAGGAGCACAATCAGGCGGTTACAGAAATTGAAAAACAAATCCAGCAAGCGTCTTCAAGAAAGCAAGAAATTGATATATTGCATGCTGCTGTTGACGCGCTCGAAAACCACATGAGAAGAAGAAACCATATTATCAAAGGAATTCTCGAAGAAGGAAATGAATCGTGGTCGCAGACGGAGCGTATCGCAGGCAGTTTCTTGTCGTACCGATTGCAGATAAACGCCGGTGACACAGAAGAAACACACCGCATTGTCCAAAGGAAAGAAGGCTTTAACAGGCCAATTATCGTTCAATTCCTTAACTTCATAAGCAAGGAAGACGTACTTTATGGGGTATCGAGGCTAAACTCAACTGACAGACCTCGAGTCTGGATTGGGGAGAACTACTGGCCAAGGGTAAGGCTAATTCGGAAGAAGCTATGGGATTTCGGGAAGTCGGTCCGAACTACAAACAGAGTAAACTAGGTTTATGATAACCTTTTTGGGAACAGCCTGATGTGCATGAACGATGCCGAAAATGATAGAGTACTACATATCCCGAGAGAGCCTAGAGCCACTGACGCGGCAGATGTGTGTCCGCAGTGACGCAAAAGCAATCCCAAGCCCCCAAAACCCACTGTCCCCGGGAGGTAAGACCGCACTCTTTCTTTTCGTTTTGGCAAATTTCAGAAGCCTCCTACCAAAGCAGGATGAGCTAGCGGGCACCACCGTTTCTTGTTCACCCGAAGTAATCAGTGGAACCGAAATATGGTTTTCCGATACGACTCCAAACTATGGATTACTACTAAACACAAATTTCAACATATTTCCTGAAGACCGAGCGACCAAACGGGGCGGTGACGTTATCATAGCAGTCCTTAAAAACATCACCTGCACTGTACTGCCCGCTTAGTGACCTCTTGAAACCATTTGCGTGTCTATTTCTGGTGTTTCTTTTCAAAATGTTATAGTCGGTGTTTGTTATCGCCCGCCTGACTCAACCGGTGAATTTGTGAATAAATTAACCAATATCTCTAACATATTCAATCAAAGTATCCACCTTCAGTGAATATTTTGGGTGGGGATTTTAATTACCCAGAAATTGACTGGGTTAACCTAAATATGTGTGCAAAAATACTCCAGAAGCCGGGCGAAGACATGATAAGTGTAATAACGAAAACGGCTTGACATAACAAAAATAATTTAATTAAACGTTTCACCTCCCATGCGGGAGGCATCTTCAGTAGAGCACAGAGCGAGTGAGAGTCGCACAAAAAAGTTCGGCTATTTAGGCATAAAGTTTGCGTACACCTCCGGCAGGGGGCCACGGTTCTTGTTTACCAGCGATGAATCACTTCCGCGTTTGTCCTTCTGGATAAACCAAGATTCCAGCAGCTTCCTCGGTCCCCACCTTTGATCCCTCGCCAAGGTCGATGCCTTGTCAAAGTCAAATTGATGTCCTGACGTCCATGTGTGGTCGACATGGACGTCAGGACATCAATTTGACTTTGACAAGGCATCGACCTTGGCGAGGGATCAAAGGTGGGGACCGAGAAAGCTGCTGGAATCTTGGTTCATCCAGAAGGACAAACGCGGAAGTGATTCATCGCTGGTAAACAAGAACCGTGGCCCCCTGCCGGAGGTGTACGCAAACTTTATGCCTAAATAGCCGAACTTTTTTGTGCGACTCTCACTCGCTCTGTGCTCTACTGAAGATGCCTCCCGCATGGGAGGTGAAACGTTTAATTAAATTGTTATTTTTGTTATGTCAAGCCGTTTTCGTTAAATATGTGTACCAACTGTTCACGGAAAGGAGCGTCTTCAAGCTTCATTAATCTCTTAAATTATTTTTAAATTAAACAACTCGTCATGACTACACACCATCATACATTCAAAATTAGATGAAGTAACGTCATTTAAATATCAAGGTGTTCATCTAAGTTCTAATCTTTCATAGAATAATCATATAGACTATATTCATAAAAAAGCAAATCAATATTTAGGATTCATGAGCACGCATTTGTACGTGGCAACAAGAGAAACTAAACTACTAGCAGACACAGCTCATATTAGGTCAAATATGAAGTACGCACCTATAATTTCGAACCCGCATCAAAAGTATTAAAACGACCAGCTAGAATATCTCCAAAACAGGGCAACTCGATTCATGCTCGAAAAATACACAAATATAAGTGTAACCGAACTTAAAGCTTCAATTGGCTTACAAACACCTCAGCAGAGAAGATACCTTGATAGGCTATCATTATTCCATAAGCTCTTTCACTCTTCAACTGAATTTCGCGATAATGACGTCATCCACCGTTCCCCCCCCCCCCCCCCCCACCTCTCCTCGTCATGATCACCCCCAACATAGTTCATATTCCCTTCGCAAAAACTAACTTTTATAAATTTTCCCCGCTTCTGCAGGCCATAGTCAACTGGAATGGGTTGGCAAGTGAAATCGCGCAGACAACAAATTATGACACTTTCGTTACACTTTTAAGTGGCTCTTCATCAAGACATCTTTTTTTTTTTTCGTTTCTAAGTAGCACGTGTCGGTTTGGAGTGTTTATATTGACACTTGTTAATTTCACCATCGCTGAGTAAATACTTTCTATAAGGTTTTCTACATACTTTCTTTTTGGTAGCACTTCTACGCTTCTTCTAAATTACTTCTTAATCACTTAGAACTTATTACATGCCAGTGTGCGTGACGATGCACAATGTTACGCGTTACTGAACTCTAGTAGCAGGATTATGTTTTCTTTTATATTTTCATGCAATTACAACATTGTGCGACTATGAGACATTCCATGTACCCCTCTTTGTAATGCCCCCTGTGGGCCCTTAGAGGTAAATAAATAAATAAATAAATCGTCAAACAAAGGGCGCGGCTCACACAAGCTCCCCCCTACCGTTTTCACTCCGTCAGTGGCTACAGTCGAGGAGATTTAGAAATCCTCTCATCATACCAAAGTATCTTTCCCTGATTCCTAACTATGAATCAATAAGTCTCAATCAATGATGCAAGAAACTTGTCAGGATGTTGCAGCCTATCGCATCTGCAGTTTATGTCTGAGAATTTACTGCAAAATCGTTATTCAGCAACTTCTTTTTGTTTTTTAGATACCCACAGTGTGTGCACCTGCACCATTCCACTCGAGAAGGAGCTTTCCCCCAAAATGAATGCAACTGTTTTGTGGCAAAGCGAGATATGCCGGCTTGCAACGTCTACTTCGTTGGTGTCGCTCCTCCAGGGTGTAACGATGCACGGTGAGAAGCACACTCAACGGGGTTAATAAAGGCCTCCAAACCGGATTACGAACATTGAGAAATGGTGACGAACTTTCGGGTGCTGTCAGTGTACCCGGAACAAAAGTTTTAGACCGTACAATTTGTTCTTCCTACAAGAAGGAGGGACGTGCTTCCCACTACAGTGCAAGTCATTATTCCGTAGATTTCGTGCGACTGGGCACCGCATGGCCACAGCACTTTTCTGCAGGGGTTGAAAACCTCGAACTTCGAAAAGTTGGGAAGGGAACTTTATATTGGGTCTGCACCACGTACAGGATATTAGCAAATACTGGAATCTCCTCCGAAAACCTATGGGAGCGGCGGCGAACGTGACAGTGGCGCCTCAAGCGGACTCGGAGTCTACGGAAACAGGCGACGCAATGGAAAAGTATAGACTCCACGACGTCCTCGACCATTGCGTGCCCCGTTTCGTTCATCCAACAGCGGAAACAATACGTTACGGTCAGTCCGCTTGCAAAGCGGAATCCGCTGATCACAACTGCAACGACAATCAAATACCAACCCGCGCAGAAACAAAGATACGGCAGTTTATTTAGAGGTCTCATACGCCACTAAGGGGGATCACACACTTTTGAAGCGCATCTTGGAAGCGAAAAAAAGGCGTTTGGCTACTCAAACTACGTCGCAAGAGGTCCCTTACAAACTGCGTTGTCACAATTTCTCACCTGAATAGGTGATTATCAAAACGTGCGCTAATAACATGTTAAATGTGCCAGAGCAAACGCACAAGTCTCTGCAGCTTTACAAAAACAAAAAGTAACGAGAAAATGCAAGCCATTTACAATTCCATGTAACTCGATCCGGATTAAAGCGCAGCTCTTGAGGAGGAGGATGGAAGCGTACTGAGGGATAGGTGACTCCTTGAGGTCATGTGACCTCAGGGGGGGGGGGGGGTTGTGTGACGTCAGGGGGGTCACGTGACCTTAGGGGGATCCCGTGACCCCCTGAGATCACGTGCCCCGTTTCGTCCATCACGCGACCTTAGGGGGTCACGTGACCTCGGGGGGCAAGTCGCGTTACCTCGGGAGCGAGTCGCGTGACCTTAGGGGCTCACGTGACTTCAGGGGCAAGTCGCGTGACCTTGGGGGGGTCACGTGACCCCGCGGTTACGCCGATAGCGACGGCGACGGCGACGCCAAAGCCGCTCGGTGCACGACCGTCCAACGGCTGCTTTTTTTTTTGTAACTCCGCTTTTATTAGATTCAGTTGTAGCGTCAGGTTTGCATACGCACAATCGACTTCTTCCAGAGCATACTGATGTCACATTCAATTGGGGCGCACCACACCGCACCGCACTGCACCGACGGACGCGTCGCGTTCAGATGGTCGTGTCGGTGCGGCTGCACTACGTTCATTTGGGACTTGGTGCGGCGCACGACACCGGCGCGTTGCTGCACCAGCTGCACCGTCGAAAGGAGACCGTGCAGCTTCGCGCACCGCGGACCGGTGCGGCCTTGAGCTACCGCTCTCCGCCTCCTTCGGCCCCTTCTTTCCCTCGCTTCGTCTTCCTCGTTTCGGTAAACATGGCGGCTCGGGAGACTCTCGCTAGATGGCGCGCGCCGCCGCCCCACTCGCGGCGGATTTTGTTCAATGGTCCACCCGTTTATGTTTTGCCCTTGAAGTGACCGCGCCCAGCGTGTTGCACGGCGGAATGCTTCGTGCTCACTTGGTAGTGCGCCGTACGCTGCACCCGCGCGGTGGCGAGGCCTTGGGGGCAGCATTTTCTCGGTGCTGCGTGCGCCCCAATTGAATGTGACATGACATCGCAGTAACGTACGTGGCTCGAAACTGCCTTTTGTTTCTTCACCCGGAGACGACCTTAACGGGATCAGCCTATTCGACGAAACGGTTTTAAGCAATACATTCATGAGAAATTGTAATTGCGGCAACAAAACGAATTGACCGAAAAGAACAGTACAGTTGAAACGAAGCTATGTTCTGAAATTATTTTACATTTCTTTTTTAAGAAACAGGGCGAAGCTACATTCGTGTTTTGACTGGCTTACGTAACTTGTGTCAGAGTGTTTTCTTCAAGAGAGCCTAGAAATTGCAACCTGAAAGCTCTCACATCTTTCCCACGCGAAGAAAATGTCCTTCACTCGTGAGGTGGCACCTCTTTTTTAATATTTAAAGCAGCAAATACCCGTGACAACTTTTTTCATTGGTCACCTAGCACGGAGATAGGCAAAACCAATGCGGTGTGGAGAATTCCTCTGCTAGCGGAGACTCCGAGCTCGCCAGGAGCGCTGCGATCACTTTTCGTCCGCGCTCCGCGGGAGTTGCCAGAATTGGCTTACATGGTATTTGATATTAGTCATCATAAGGATGGACGCGTAGTGAAGCAACTTTTGTGTGCGAGTTTCGTCATTGCGACAGTATAGGCAATGCAAGGGCACTCTGGGAGCTGCAGAGTATCTCTAATCACAGTGCCAGATCCAGCCAAAGGAACCTTATAAATTTAGGAATCTCTGTGTCCGATTAGTTCTGTTTGCACTAAGCTGGTGAAAACTGGAACTACTACGAAATTGAGCGCCGAGTTTTGAAGAACAGAAAATTGAAAGAGGATGAACTGAAAAACACCGGATTTCGTACAAAAAAGATCTCCACAAGGAACCGTCCAAATTTTACAACATATAACTCTAAAAGCAAGGAACCCCCACTTAGGCGAACAACAACCTAAAGCGCAGCTAGGCAGGCTCTCGTACAGCTTGGACATGACAGTTATCTGGAAATTTATTCATGGCAATGCCTACTAACTGATACATGCTGCCTCTGGCCTAAACTTTACCTAATCCAGGTGATGGAAGCTATGTTCAGGTGCATGGTAACTTCCCAGGTCACAACACACTGTGGAAGGTCGTCATGAAGCAGGCACAGCTCCCTGTCGTAGGCACGACTTGCTGCAGTGTTTGATAATGAAAATTACAGCAAAACACATACACGTTTTTCTCTGTGAATCCCATCATTACATTACATCATTCATGCCAGCAAATTGCTCGAATAATGAATCATAGTGGACACTTCCCTAGCATTAACACCGAACAGTAAACATCACCACCAAAATTGAACTTTTCTCAGCACATTTGTAGCTGCGACAAAAACAAAAAAATAGCGATACGAGCAAAAGTGATGCAAATCGACGATTGCGTGTTAACCCTCTGTACACGCCATGCGCAGTTCAGCAGGAACGCGGATGCAGTCTCCATTTAGACGTCCGATCAAAAACATGACTTCAACATCTCCTGCGTAGCTCCCCAAAAACGTAAAAAAATAAAACAAAATATGCATTTTGACATTTCTTAAAAAAGTTATTGTTTCGTTGGGTTTTGACAGCCTCACCTGTCCTGGAGGCTTCCCTCTTCCTCGACAGCGGAAATGTCTTGAGCGTCTGCGTACTCTGCAGCTGGACGATGATTTTCTTAGAATAGAATTCGAAAACTATACATGTGTTGCATCCTCGCCACCACATATCAACAAATCCTGCTCGTAGCGTAGTCGCACCGATGGTAAAAAAAAAAAAAAAAAATGAATACACATACTTGCTGAATTTGATCACCGTAAGATTTTCGTGTTAATTCAAGTTTATACGTTGAAAAACTAGGTACGTTTGTTGGAAAGGCAGTGCACACCTGCACACATCCAGGTCACTAGCGACATAGTACTCCTTATAGTAAGTGCTTTCGTGCGTGCAAACTGAGCTACCAGCATGGCGCAAAGCCACACGCCTCCCTAGCGTGATGTCATGTGCGATCTTTGTATGGCATGTTGCAGGTTAAGAAAAGCAGACGAAATAGCTCCTCCCAAGAAGTGCTTCTTAGCAGAGCGAAAGCTGGAAAGGAGGCGAGTGATCGGTGTGCCCTATTATGACCAAACTCAATGCACTTATAGTATTTCTTTTTCTTTACTAGCAATGAGGATACTAACTGACCTCACTCAAACCATTTAGCTGCTAAAACGATACATTCCAAATCAGAACTTGATCAAAACCTGTCTTCAGATAAAGCCTGGACTTCGCGGAGCAAATTCACCCCTTGAGTGATTATGTCACAACATCGCACCATGCTCCCAAGAAACCATTCCTAGGGCAGCTTGCTATGAACACTCTTATGGGGGCTCAATGCAGAGCTGAAGGTTTTCTTTTGAAAAAAAAAAAGAAACATTTTATGTAAGCAGTTTGGCTTCTCAATATGTAGTCATAAAGTCATAAAGACTCGCTGTACTGTATCAATGCCATATCATGATGAGAAAAAGTAGCGATCAAGCATTACACCTGGTTCTGACTTTGTAGTAGGCACAATTCTTTTGCGGGCCTAGCGGTTTTCTCTCACGGAGCACGCGACCGCGTTGAATTGTGTTGGTGAACAAGTGAGGAGACTACTATTTCTGGAGACAACTTTTTTGTGGCATTTCAGAAGCAAGGAGTGCACAAGCACACCTTCGATCGATTTTCAAGGTCCCCAAGAACACGGACCTTGCAAAGCCTACACATAGAGGCTTTGCAATATTGTCACGGGTGGTGACCAAAAACCAATAAATAAAGAAGAAAAAAATTACGTTTAATGTGGCGGACTTGTGAAAAAATAAAAGGGTACAAACGATAATAACAGAGCGTCGCGGGCGTCGAAGTCGGCGTAACAGCAGAGTCGAACGCTGGGGCGAGACTGACTGCAGACCAGCACGCGGAGTTCCTCATGTACGCGCGTTGGGTTCTGGAACAATCGGCCTAGATTGTTCGGCGACTGGAACATTCGGAACGCGATCATACGAGAATGTTCTCGAACACACTAGAACGCAATGTTGAAAGAACAAATAAAAGAGCATTCCCCTGACTGGAATCGAGCCCAGACGTTCCGCGCGACAGTCAAGCACGGTAACCACTGGGCCACGCAAGCGGTCGCTCGCCTTTTTTTTTTTCTTTATTGCCTGGTTAGACATTGAAACGCTATAACCCAAAAACAAAACACACATATATGAAAATGTTAAAAGCGCGTGAACCTCTGAGAGGCCCCGCGGTTACATCTAAAAACGTTTTACACTGACCAATTCATCTAGTAAGGATACCCAGTCGGGGGGTTCTTGCAAAGCGCGATACACTTCGCGTATATACGCGGCACTTTCAATTAAATGGTCTCCAGCGGGGCGTATGTTGACATCCGTGTTGTTCACTTCTATCCTTCCCC
This sequence comes from Ixodes scapularis, assembly GCF_016920785.2. Taxonomy (NCBI): domain Eukaryota; kingdom Metazoa; phylum Arthropoda; class Arachnida; order Ixodida; family Ixodidae; genus Ixodes; species Ixodes scapularis. The sequence continues at coordinate 56,736,094 of NW_024609880.1, read as the reverse complement.
TACAGAGGCTGTGGAGGCCGAGGAGCATGAACAAATCGTACGGAACCCCGCCTTCGTTCTCCAGCGGTAAAAAACGTATGCCGTATGGATCGAGGGGGAGGTCTTTTTTCAACGTTCGCTGAAGTATGTCCCATAGAAAGACCGCGTCCCAACACTCCAGAAAAACATGTTCTATCGTTTCTTGTTTCTTACACAACAGACAGTTAACCGACCATGGGACAAAAAGACCTCTCTCCTCGAGCCATGGCTTAACAGGAAGCACACCACAATGCAATTGAAAGAAAAAGGACTTGATAGACGGCTTAACCGGCATTTTCTCCACTCTCTTTAAGACAGCCTGCCCTGGTCTGTCATAATACAGGGACCTATAGAGGGGTACAGGCAAAAGAACATCTACCAAGTCTTTATACAACCTTTTACGATTAACTGAACATAGGTACTCCATTGAAAAACGAACCTTTAGCATCCGAAAAGATAGAACTATTTCTCGCATAAACCCACGAACACTGACACAATTTTGGTTGCTAGACGATATAATAAACTCGGGCAGATAATCCTGCAACTGGTTCTGCAGGACTGTACGCAAAAATGCATTATTCTGATCTCGCGATACAATCTGGCGAATGAAAAGGTGGGACAATCCCAAACCTCCACTACTCACGGAGCGAAACAAATTAGTGCGGGAAGAGCGTTCCCAGCTCGACCTCCAGATAAAAACCGCGAAGACCCTGTGCAGCTTCTGTACATTGAGGCGCGACATAGATAACACTTGTAAAATGTACCATATTTTAGCGATTAAAATAATTTACAGACCGTTGCTCGCGCAAACATTGAAAAATCCCTCCCCTTCCAACCTTCCGCTTTTGCCCTTGCCAAGTCCTTTTCAACGTCCCACAATTGCGTAGTATCTCGGTAGTGTTCGAGCGGCACACCGAGAGGCTTCGCCGGCAAGGTTGTCCACTGGACGTTCAGAAAACCACCAGGCGCGGCGGACCAGTTTCCGTGCCAAAACCCTGTACATTTACTCCAATTTATTACACTACCCGTTTGACTACAAAAGAAAGCCGCGACTTTGACCACTTCAAGCAAACTCTACTGGTCAGTACAGAAGACAGCGACGTCGTCCGCATAGGAGTGGACTTTAACCTCGGTTGAAGTTAACCTAAAGCCGCGGATGCATTCACTATGAATCAGTCCTAAACAAAAGGGTTAAAATAAATCGCGAACAATAACGGGGATAGGGGGCAACCTTGCCTCACTGAAGAGTAAACATTGATACTTTCGCTGACATTCTTATTGACGATAATAGATGTTGAACAATTCGCATATGAAATCGTTAACCCACCCAAAATAACGGAACCCACGTTTGCGTGTTCAAGAATACAAAAAAGCACATCGTGACCCACCCGATTGAACGCCTTTTCGAAGTCTATTTGCAACATTGCAACACGTTTTTCGAAGGCGTCGCAACACTCTAAAATGCTGCGAGCAACATTGATGTTTGTGCAAATGGACCTACCCTTTATGCCGCAGGTCTGATGTGGCCCAACAAGACAGGTTATAACACTTTGCGAACGAGTAGCTAGGACTTTCATATAAATTTTATAATCGACATTAGTGAGGCTTATTGGTCTATATGATGAAACAGATTGAAGTTCTGACTTTGGGATTAATATGGTGTGCGACTTTAGGAACGATGGCGGTAGCCCAGATATTTTATGCGCCTCGGTTAATACCTCGTACAGAACTGCAGCGGCATCTTTCTTAAATGATTTATAAAATTCGGCGCAGAGTCCGTCAGGCCCGGGTGTTTTACCCGTGGTTAACTCTTCGATTGCCGCCTCCAGCTCACTGACAGTGATAGGCATTTCTAATCTTTTTCGTACGTGCCTGCCGAGCGAAGGCATAAGCGGTAAAAAATCTTTTTTGAAACCGCTATCTTTCTGCGCGCACTGACCGAGCAGCCCGCGGTAATACTCTACAAAGGCTTTCTCGATATCTGCCTGTTCGCGCGTTATCGCATTACAGTAAAGAATTTCTTTTATCTCGTTACGCCGAGCGTGCCTCTTTTCGTCGCTTATGGCACGCTTCGTGGGCCGCTCGCCCAGCCGCAGCTTCTCCGATCGCGAACGGACGATGGCCCCTCGATATCTTTCGGAGTCAAGTGATTCAAGCTGATTTTTCAGCTGTCTGATTTCGTTTAAAAACTCCCACGCTTTCGCGCTTTCTTCTTTTACAAGAACATTCAGCTGGTCCCTCAGTTCCCTCTCTTTCTGCCGCTTGTGGTGGTTTAAAATGCTGCTTCGCTCTATGGCAAAAAGCTTCACGTCCTCCTTAAAAAATTCCCAACGCACCCCCCACATTGTTTGCTCGTCCTCGTGTAACTTTCTAAACAATGTTTCTACGTGAGCTCTGAAAACTTCGTCTTTGATAAGGTTACTATTCATTTTCCAAAGCGACCAATTCCACCTACGTTTTTTCAACTTCCTTCCGATCGTGAACATGACAAGAGTATGATCGCTAAACGAAACGGGTACAACAAAATATTGATTACACATTGAAACGAAATCGAGAGAAACATATGCCCTATCGAGACGGGCGTGGCTGGAACCCTGAAAATGGGTAATATGGACGTTACTTTTGGACGAAACACAAGCGACGTCTTCTAATGAATAATTCGAAATAACATCGTTCCAATAAAAGGCGCTTTGATCGCGAACCCGGGTCATATTTGCGCGGTCTTCAGGCGCACACACGCACTTAAAATCACTAAGAAAAATAATTAACTTGTCACATTTGAGGTATTCACTAATACCTTGGAAACAAATTACACCATCTTCCCGAGGGGAACCATGGGGTGATGCGGAGCATCGAGGATCGTTATTAACGGTGTTATTAACGGTGTTAGTAACCTTGTTGAACTTCACGGTCCCGAACCTCAGGTTCTGCTGCTCGACGTTCACGAACCAACGCGGCTTCCCGTTCTCGAAGGTCGGGTTCCGCCGCTCGCTTCGTACGTTTACGTAGAACTTCACGGTCCCGAACCTCAGGTTCTGCTGCTCGACGTTCTCGAACCGCCGCTGCTTCACGTTGTCGTAGTTCAGCATCCGCCGCTCGACGGTGACGAATGGACGCCGCTTCTCGTTGCCGTAGTTCAGGGTCTGCCGCTTGCTTCAAACGTTCGCGCTCAGCATCGCGCGCCCTTCGCTGCGCAGCTTTGTCTTCAGTGGACGTAGCGTTGCTGTTAGCATATGGCGTGGTGCTGACGCTTGCTTGCGCCAACCCACTAACTGACGGGACTGTTGCTTCCATCACACTTCATCGAAGAACGGAGTGAAGTGGAGTCAACGGCGGGTGAACAGAACGCGCGCAGCGCGCTACCGCTGCTTATAGTATTCACACTTGAAGGAGAGGAGACTAGAGGAGGAGAGTTGCGCATGCGCGCGCGGTGTGAGTAGAAGCGAATGCACACGAAGTGCACGCAGCTGGTTGAGAGAGAGAGCGGAGAGATTAACGCGCAGCTGTTGGAGAGAGGGAAGGAGGAGAGTTGTGCATGCGTAGTGCGAGTGCGGACTACGACGCCGCGGGACATGGACCCGACCTTGCGCTCGCCCTCGCGAGTCGGCGCGAAAAATACAAATGACCCGCCAGTCGGCGTTAGAAAAGGAGAAATCGCACAGTACGAATCGACCATACGCGCAGGACAGAACAAAACTTTCCAGTACCCCCAGCGACTTTCGCAAAAACAAAGCGCACCCCCCCGATGTCGCTACAGCGTGCGCTACGCATACATTGAAGTGAGTTAGGAAAGGCTGCACCATACGGTCCGTCTGCTCTTGGCTCTCGATCTTGGTTTCCTGAACGGCGACGATATCGAGCTCGGGTTCGTCGAACAGACGGCTCAGCTGGTATTGCCGGCGCCTGGCCGACAGCCCGCGGACGTAAAGAGTCCCGACACGAAAAGGCGCATTAAACATCGTCGCCATTCAGGAAAAGAGAGACCGTATGGTGCTTACCTCGGATGAACAGCCTGGCTCTTCTGCCGCGGTCGCTCGCCGACGAGCGTGACATTACTGCCCCCTTTAGAAAGGGATCGTCTCGATGCCACGTAAAAGGCAACAAACAAAAGAATGGGAACATACGGAGGCTCGCGAAAACACAATCCTATCAAGCGGTGCACAGAATGACAGTTCATCAGTTTTATCGCGCGTAGTACGGCTTGAGGCGCACGACGTGGACGATTTCCGGTCGTGGAGCGTGGTGTGATGAAGTCAGTGTTCCGTCGTGCATCACCTCGTAGTTCAGATACCCGAGTCGACGAAGTACTTTGTAGGGCCCGAAGTAGCGCTTTAGGAGTTTCTCACTGAGACCACGGCGGCGGATCGGTGTCCACGCCCACACCCTGTCTCCGGGTTGGAAGTGGACGTCCCGACGACGAAGGTTGTAGCGGCCAGTGTCGACACGTTGTTGGGCTTGAACACGGTGTCTAGCGAGCTTGCGGACTTCTCCTGCCCGTTGGGCACCCACCTGGGCGTCGTCGCTTCCGTCGACAGCCGGTTCGTGGGGTAACATCGCGTCCAGCATTGTCGTTACTTTGCGACCATGAATCAGTTGAAAGGGTGTCGCCCCGGTGGTCTCTTGCACGGCCGTGTTGTAGGAAAATGTGACGTACGGCAACGCCTCGTCCCATGTCTTGTGCTCCTTGTCGACGTACATGAAGATCACGTCGGCGATGGTCTTGTCGAGTCTCTCCGTCAGCCCATTGGTCTGCGGGTGGTACGCCGTAGTGCGCCGATGGCTGGTGTGGCTGAGACGAAGGATTTCTTGCGTCAGCTGGGCCATGAACGATGATCCACGGTCTGAGATCAAAACTCCGCGAGCGCCGTGCCGGAGGGCGATGGACTCGATAAGGAACTTGGCGACTTCCACAGCAGTCCCTGCAGGAAGGGCTTTAGTTTCGGCGTACCGTGTGAGATAATCTATGGCGACAATAATCACTCTGTTTCCTTGCGTCGATGATGGGAAAGGACCAAGCAGATCCATTCCGATATGTTGGAATGGTACGGTCGGGGGAGCGATCGGATGCAGGAGACCTGCCGGCTTCGTCGGCGGTTTCTTGCGTCGCTGGCACTCGTGGCAGGACCGTGTGTAGAAGTGAACGGTCTTCGGTAGGCTGGGCCAGTAATACCTTTCACGAAATCGGGCCAGCGTACGGCTGTAACCAAGGTGTCCGGGCGTCGGGTCGTCGTGGCAGGCTTGGAAGATCTCCGCTCTAAGGTCGGTAGGGATTACCAGCAGCCATGGTGTGCTCTTGTCTCCGAAGTTCTCCTTGTAAAGTACACCTTGTCGGAGGACGAAAGTCGGCAGGGCTCGCGAGAAGACACGGGGGACAATAGCCCCTCGTCCTTCGAGGTGCTCGATTAACGCGCGCAACTCAGGATCGTCTCTTTGACGCCGTGCCATGTCGTCGGTGTTCACTGCACCTAGGAAGCACCCGTCGTCATCGTCGTTGCTGCTGCCGGAAGGTGTTTCGACGGGGTCTCTGGACAGGCAGTCGGCGTCGCTGTGCTTGCGGCCTGACTTGTAGACCACAATCATGATGAACTCTTGTAGTCGTAGACTCCACCGAGCGAGGCGTCCTGACGGGTCCTTGAGGTTCGCAAGCCAGCAGAGCGAGTGGTAATCCGTAAAACGGGCTCCCGTACAAATACAGACGAAACTTCGTGATTGCCCAGACGACCGCAAGGCATTCTTTCTCAGTCGTGGAGTAATGCTTCTCCGCCTTGGACAGCGTAGGCGATAACTCGCTCGGTGCCTTCTTGCACTTGAACCTGTACCGCGCCAAGTCCAGCGTTACTTGCGTCCGTGTGAATTTCGGTTTCCGCATCTTGGTCGAAATGTCCTAGAACAGGAGGAGTCTGCAGTCGTCGCTTTAGCTCGTCGAATGCCTGCTGCTGCTCCTCGGACCATTCGAACTTCTCGGCGTCCTTTGTGAGGTTTGTGAGTGGTGCTGAAATCCTTGCAAAATCCCGGATGAAGCGCCGATAGTAGGCACATAGTCCAAGAAACCTTCGCACGGCCTTCTTGTCTGTCGGTGCTGGAAATGCTGCGACGGCGCGAGTCTTTTCTGGGTCGGGGCGAACGCCTTCGTTACTAACCACGTGACCTAGGAACTTCAGTTCGTCATAGGCGAACCGACACTTTGACGGCTTCAGGGTGAGTCCGGCGGTCCGCATGGCTTGGAGAACTGCTCGGAGTCGTCGCAAGTGCTCGTCAAAGCCGCTGGAAAACACTACGACGTCATCGAGGTAGACGAGACAGCTCTGCCACTTCAGTCCTGCCAGTACGGTGTCCATGACACGCTGGAAAGTTGCTGGAGCCGTGCACAGTCCGAAGGGCATCACCTTGAACTCGTGCAGCCCATCTGGCGTGACGAATGCTGTCTTCTCTCGGTCCCGTTCGTCGACTTCGATCTGCCAGTAGCCGCTCTTCAGGTCCATGGATCAAAAAGTGGCGCAGCCGGTCTAACGTGTCGTCGATGAGGGGGAGTGGATAGACGTCTTTCTTCGTCACTGCGTTCAGCTGCCAGTAGTCCACGCAGAACCTAAGTGTTCCGTCCTTTTTCTTAACCAGTACAACTGGAGAGGCCCATGGACTGCTTAAAGGTTGGATTATGTCGTCGTTCAGCACCTCTTGCACTTGCTCCTGGATTACCTCCCTTTCTTTAACGGAGACTCTGTACGGCGGTCGATGAACAGGGCGCGCGTCGTCCTCGGTAACGATGCGGTGTTTCGCAACGGCAGTTTGGTGCACCCTCGACGACGTCGCGAAGCAGTCACTGTATTCGGCGAGGAGGTCACTTAGCTGCTGTCGTTTCGGGCCTGGAAGCTTGGGGTCAATGTCGAGCTGCGCTGGCGGCGTAATGTGTTGCTGAGGTGGGAATGATTCTTCAGTAATCGCGGCGATTTCGGCGGAGTTCCGAATTTCTTCGACGTGGCCTACAGCGGCACCTTACGTGAGGTGTTGCGCTTCTTGTCGAAAGTTCGTCACGAAGACCACGGTGCGCCCATCCTGAAGTTCAGCCACTCCTCTTGCGACGCCTATTCCTCTTCCTAGGAGTAATTGAAGGTTGCCTTCAAGAACAACTTCGCCGCAGGTAGCTGCATCGGCCACTACGGGTACGACAACACTTGATCGCGGCGGCAGGTTCACGTGATCGGCAGCGACTCGGATGGCGGCTGACGCTGTTCGAGGTTTCTCTGAAGATGGAACAGGCTTGCGCAGCGTCAATATGTTCTCACCAAGGTCGATGACGGCGCCGTATTCACACAGAAAGTCCATGCCGAGAATAACGTCTCTGGAACAGTCTTGTAGAACGACGAACATCACAGGGCACGTCTCATCGCGGATCTTGACGCGAGCAGTGCATCTCCCGATTGGTGTGATGGGGTGCCCTCTGGCGGTTCGTATTTGAGGTCCATCCCACGGCGTCGTGACTTTTCGAAGGCGGCGGGAGAGCCTCCCACTCAAGAGTGAGTAGTCTGCTCCGGTGTCCACGAGGGCTGATGCGTCGTGGCCGTCGATGACAACGTTGAGGTTATTGGACACCACTGCAGGAGCGTCGTTTTGGTCTTTAGTAGCGTTCGAGTGGGCGCCCCCCGACGTTCGGGGAGGATCTTGGCGTCGGTCGTCTTCGGCAACTCCACCTCCAGGGGTTGCCGCGCCTAGTTTCCCCGGCAAGGAGCGAGGGGGGACAGGCTTTCACGTCGTGGTCGGTGCATCGGCGAAGCTGGACGTCGCGGTGACGGCGACCGGAACTCTCGGCGGGACGCAGGCTCTGGGGACTGAGGGCGTCGCAAGTACTCGTCGATCTCAGTAGGGCGTTCACCATGACGGGGGCGCGGGTCGTTCGGGTGGAACCCGCGTAGCCCGAGTCGTCGGTATGGACATCGGCGGTAGGTGTGGTCCGCTTCCCCGCAGTGGAAGCATAGAGGTTGTCGGTCGGGCGTTCGCCACACGTCGGTCTTGCGGGGTGCGCGTGGTTCCGGGCAGGCGTACTGGACCTGGTCGTCGCGGCGTCGGCCGTGCTGCGGCGCAGGAGACTGACGTCGGGGCGGCGCGACATAGGTGCGACGAGGAGGCGGTGGCCGTCGGGCCACTGCGGCGTAACTCAACGTCGGTGGTTCCGGAGCGGTGCTGACGAGAACCTCAGGCTGCAGCGCTTGCTGGACTTCTTTCTTGACAATCTCGGCGATTGAGGGCGAAGCTGGGCTTGCGGCAGCAGGTAAAAGCTTCTTGATCTCCTCCCGGACGACGTCCCGGATTATCTCGTGGATGTCCGTGGTGTTGCAGCCGGAAGAAGAAAAGGAACCGACGCCGGGAACACGGTGATAGTGGGCGGCTTGTGCTTGAAGGGCACTTTCGATGTTGGTGGCCTCCGTTATGAAGCCTTCGACTGTGGTAGGCGGGCTTCGCACAAGACCACCGAAAATGTTTTCCTTCACGCCGCGCATCAAGACTCTGAGCTTCTTTGCTTCGGATGCTTCAGGATCGGCGCGGTTGCTCAGTCGCAGGACGTCTTCCACGAAGCTAACGACGCTCTTTTGGGCCTTGGATCTTCGCTTGAAGAAGCTCTTCCGTGCGTTCTTTTCGTAGTTGGTTCATGAATGTTCTTTGCAACTCAGCCTTGAGTTGCTCCCAGGAAGCGATCGAAGCTTCGTGGTTCTCAATCCAGTTCCGGGCGGTTGCTTTCAAGGCGAAATAAGCATTCTGCAGACACTGTTCTGATGTCCACCCGTTATGACGGGCCACTCGTTCGTACTGCTGGACCCAGTCGTCGATGTCTTCGTAATGTTTGCCGTGGAAGGGAGCCGGCGTCCGAGGAGCGACGGGTAGGTAGACGACGGCAGGAGCGGCGGGGTTCTGCGACTGGTTGGCCATCGTCGTCTTCTTCGGCTTGGGCTTGTCCAGCAGCAAACCGTACTCAGGATCCTCTCCCTTGGTGCGGCGGCTGGTCCGAGTTTCAGGTTCCGCGGTGAGTGGTCTTCTCACCGAGCTGGGAATCGGACTTGCACTGCGGGCCCTTGAAGGGGAACGGAGGTGCGGTACCCCGCACCTCCACCAAGATGTCACGGGTGGTAACCAAAAACCAATAAGTAAAGAAGAAATAAACGTTTATTGCGGCGAACTTGTGCCAAAAATAAAAGGGTACAAACGATAATAACAGAGCGTCGCGGGCGTCGAAGTCGACGTCGGCGTAACAGCAGAGACGAACGCTGGGGCGAGACTGACTGCAGATCAGCACGCGGAGTCACTTTTGTACGCGCGTTGGGTTCTGGAACAATCGGCCTAGATTGTTCGGCGACTGGAACATTCGGAACTCGATCATACGAGAATGTTCTCAAACACACTAGAACGCAATGTTTAAAGAACAAATAAAAGAGCATTCCCCTGACTGGAATCGAAACCAGACTTTCCGCGCGACAGTCAAGCACGGTAACCACTGGGCCACGCACGCGGTCGCTCGCCGACGAGCGTGGCAATATCTAGGAGTGTCCACATTGTCGAGCCGAATCACGTAATAATAAGTCACAGTGACCACTTGATGCGTATCAGCGTCGTGCCAGCATGCATTTCAAGGAGCTAAGACAACACCAGTGTTTTGGATCAGGGGTCCATTTCTAAGAGAAATATATTTGACTTGTATTTATCCAGTTCTTTCAACATTTGTGGTCTCGATGAAAACTTGAAAATAAACACTACTTCTTATTGTGACGGTTACAAGCAGATAACACACTCGTATATCGCAAGCTTGCAAACAAAAGTTGTTGTCTCCATACGTTCTCTTTATACTCCACCTTAAATCCGAGCGCAGCGGACGCTACGAGACGACAGTGCCAATCAAGCTGCGACAAAGGTGCAACATCACGGAGTACATCGCAGTGATTCAATCGGGTGCAAGAGGGGCACCGTGACATTGCGGTTTTGCTGCTGCTGTATTGGCCCGGTCTTCTCGTAGCGTCCCCTGTACTCCGACTCAAGGTGAAACGGACTATGGACTCCTAATAAATTTCCTTTAGCCTCCATCGCGATGCATGCCAGCCTGCAGGATGAAAAAGTTAAGCATTTCTCAGCGATGCGAAGGCATATTTTTTGCAGGTCATCCGCACGTATAATGACTTTTGTCGGACAGTATACCGTATCGCGCACAAATACAAAATGTTTTTATAAGCGTGATGATCTTTCTTAAAAGCGCCATGTTCTCTATTAAATAGGAGACAAAATGTATCATTATGAGGCAAACACTTCACTGTTGCAGACGACACACTTGTGACATACCACTTGCGCCCGTCGTGTGCCGCATATTGAGAGGACTAGAGGACCTAAGTTGGGCAGTCGCTAGTTTTTCAGACACTGACGATTCTCCAGAAAACCTCTGTCGGGATTATGACATACAGTGGGTCTATCTTTCTAGACGTTTAAATCCTATATTCCGTCTTTGACCGACCGTTCTTTTGCAGCGAAATCCAGTAGACCTTTGCTAATTTAGCCAATCACTGAGGAGCATGCTGGGTTTGTATGTACACGAACACCGCGTGCGGGCGCCTACAGCGGGAATTCGTTTAAAGCAAATGTCTACAACGAATTCTGCTATGCACGTACGCTCGTGGAGCGCTTGTACATACATTCCCAGCAGCCTCCTTGGTGCTTGGGTAAATTTTACCTTACCAACGGTTTGTTGGGGAAACCAAGGTCACGGGGTCAATACGCTGCGATTAAGTGACGAATTTCGCCTAGCGGCGACCGTTTAGCACATTTATGGCTGTTGCCTAGCTAGTTGTAGTAAAGCTGTTGCGCTGTAAGCAGAGCAGACGTGCCGACAGGCGATGTTCGTCGGTTGTTCGCCGCACATGAAACTTATCACCCCAACAGTACAACGTGAAAGTAACGCGTCCTCGATTTGCTGATGCCGCTTCACAAGTAAAGTTGCTCCTAGTCAGCTTATTTCGACACGAACCCGCACAGAGCAATTCGTGTTGCATAGCGAGGATCTTAGAAACAACTCGCCAGCAAGCTCGAACCTGCGGAAGAGTTGTCCCTTCTGAGGCAGGCTTAAAGTGCATTGTAACGAGCAAGCCACTTTCGAAGTTACGCGGCTGTCGAACGAGGTCTCAGGTGGCGCGTCTTGAGCCGTGCCAAGGGTATCAATGACTTCAAAGCTATTTTCGCCAGTGTCGGTAGAGTGTACTACATTGCCTTTCGAAGACGAGTGGAACGGACATCCGTCCGCCCATTGATATTCCCCCCGTCTCTTGTACCCTCCCGTGCCGCCATCTTGTTATGGATGGATGGACGGATAGATAATGGTTGTACCATTTACAACAGGTGGTAGCAATGGGGCCACCTAGCCCAGAACATTTCCAACCCTCGACCCCCCCCCTCCTCCCCCCCCCCCAATTTCTTTGTGTTCCCCCAATTTTTTTTATCCTTAAAAACCCCTGCGACCATCACCGGGCAGAGGGTGTTATACTAAGCTGAGCTTTGGAAAATCTGGTAAAACAAAAAAAAAAAAAGGTATAAGTATAAAAGATAACGCAACCCCACCTCCTTCCCCAGGCGAGGGAGACGCCCATTTTCCTCTGGTCAACCTCGTAGGTGTCACTTCCAAACCAAATCCACTAGAGAACAGGGTTGGAACTAACGTTTGAAAGTTTGGGCCCGAGCCACGCGCGAGGGAGTCCCAATATTCCTCTGTCCCTACTGTTCCCCCCCCCCCCCCCCCCCAAAACTGTTGCTGGTTGCTTGTAATATTAGATATCTCTCTATCCTTTCCACCAATCCTCTAACCGCCTATTTGTAGGGTTACCAGACGTCCCGTTTCTAAGGTCCGCTTCTGGCGTCCCCCATCTTTTTGTCCCAAAAAAGAATCATGTCCCGTTTTTGGAGCATACTTTTTTATATATGTGTGCAGACATTTACAGCCGACTCTTGCAGGATAAAGTCCCTCTTAGGAAACTTCAGTCGTCGGTAAAATACGCCCACACCAACGAAGGACCCGAAGCAGAACCTTCCAAATGAGTGCACGCAACGGAACCGTAAGTGGGATTGTCCCCTAGGCCCTAGGGCTTAGTGCAGTATGGTAACGTTTTAAAATGAGAGCAGTTATTTCATTTACATTTTTCTCCCAACGCGTTCACTCTGCACGTGCTGGTTTGCAGATGCATTAAAGGCCCTGGGCCTGAAGGCCTTTCTTCTTGACAACAAAGAAAAACAGAAGACCAGCAAGCGTTTGAATGACTGTACAGTGTAAGATGCAACAGTAGTTGCGGAAAATGTGGAATTTGTGGAAGGGGACAGTTTGCGTGAGTAGGGCTTCTGGTGTATTAGCTTTGGGACAATTTTATTTAGCAGAAACCTCACTTTTAGAGCCTGTAAAACGTAAATTGTCGAGAAGGAAATAATACCGGGCTAGAGAGCTTCACTTAAATGTGTGGGGCATTACTTAAGGGACATTATAAGCAAGCCCACAGATACCACCAGTGGAGTCCTTTTGGAATATATAGCAAAGGTCAAATGCGAGCAATGTGAACAGCTATAGATAAGTAACTTTTATACGCCTGTGTTCCTTCTTTCTTGACTTTGCACTGTACTTGGGCTGTCTTACTTGTGATTCTCTCATTGGCCCACACTATATTTAATATGTTGCTTGAGCAGCATGCGACTCTTCTGATTTGCCGTTTTTGTTTAAAGGCAGAGTTACAAAAAAAAATAGGATACGTAACTTGTAAATTTCTTCAGACCATCAGCACAGTTGATTGTGTGAAATGTAAATCTATCGTTATGCAAGTGTGTCCACATTTCTTCTTTTTCACATAACTTGCGCAGCATGTTTCAAGCACTGCCCGCCATTATCTTGTTCAAAATGTCATAAAATCGGTTTTCAAACTAACTGGCATCTGGTCTTAGCCGCTACACTAAACTTTGAAGGAGACTGAGCATTCGGTTACGCGTAGTTTACTTTTATGGTGATAAAAACAAGGTTTTTGTTTTTCCTCCAAACACTTACTGTACTTACCAGACCGCATACGACTTTTAGACTTTACATATTTAGCTTCTGGATAATAAATAGCACAATAGAGAGTTTTAGAATAGGGTACCCAACATTTGGATTCCCCTAAGAATATGGGGGACCCAAACGCAACAAGGATGTTGTCGACGGCTTATAGAAAGGGCCGTTTTGCAACGCAGCGCAGCGCGCTTATGTTTTCCCCTTGCAGCGTCAATGCGGCTAACGAGCGAAATAATCAAAAAAGAAAAATATTAATGAACGTAAAACATATGCGCTTAGGAAGGACTTTTTGTTTACAAATAATGGTTAAGGTAAATCTGAATCAAACTGGCTAAAACCAGAGACAATCTAAAATCAGTATAAATGTTGTTGGCTATATTCAGCCAAAACAATGCAAATCCGTAGCGCGTTCTACTTTGGCGCTTGTTCTTAGACTTTTTGAGCGTTCGTGTGCGTTTTGACCGTCTGTCGCCGAAAATTTAGGCCATAGAGTTATTATAATGTACGCTAGAGGTTCAACTGGCACTAGTGTCTGTGCGACTTCCGTGACGCAAATTGAAGCAGACAGCAACCAGTCTACTTTTGCGGTGCTCCTGTGCATTCCTATGGGAAAACGCACGTGCATTTTGTCTTTTCGCCGAAAAATAACGTGAATAACTTTTGTTATATCGGTTGTACCGGATAGTATGTACCTTTATTGATATTGTGAAAGTGTAATCGATTTAGTTACGGCATTTTTTTTTACCACTGAACGATGTTAAATTTTGTTATATTTCAGGCCCAACCTCCGTTCTATGGCAGGTATGTAAAAATGAGCAACGATTTTAAGCAAAATAACAATCGCAAGGAATGTAGAGTGCGTTCAAGGTTCGATAGCATTCCGGTGGCGCTTATATATTGCTAATATGCCCATTCTGTCACTGTATAAAAATGACTCTGTCATGCATCTTTATGGTCTGTTAAAAAAAAAAATATGTGGGCTACGAAAGCTGTCTTTTCTTTATTCTTTATGTCGGACAGTTTTAATCGGGCCCCTGTTCTCTGGCTTCTCCCTATTGCAAAGATTTGGAGCGTGTGGGTAAAGATTTGAACCCAGAACAAGCATCTCCGCACAAACTCACGAGCAAAAAGATTAACAGTACTTATTTATTGCAAATCTGACTTTCAATTTATTTTGATCGTCTTCCTTCACAGGAGGTACTTACCCAGTGTTACTGCGTAGTTCTTGCCGTCTCTCTTGGTTTTCCACATGTCCTTCGTTCGTTTGGCACGTATATCCCCCATGCTGGAAAGCGCCGACGCCATGTTCGCTCTAACAGTGTCCGACATTGTACATAAATAGAAGTACGAGCCTATTTAAGCACCGTTTTTCATGCCCCGAATTTCAAATAAAAACGAAGTAACTGAACTATTATTTCGTCTGCGTAACTGAGAAATGTTCGAATATGCCCAGTAGGTACGAATTATTTGTGATATTTGCTCGTATAACTGAGCGCAGAGAGAAAATGCACTAGCTTTTTTCCATAGAAATGCATTACCGGAAGTCAATTTCGGACTGGTTGCTGTCTGCTTCAATTTGCAGCAGCACACTAGCGCCAGTCGAACCTCTAGCGTACATTATAATAACTGCAATAATACATAAAAAATAAGCGAGCTGGTGATGATTCATTGTAATAAAACTTGAGACTCAGGAACACATAAGGGGACGAAGGGTGTTCGTCCCCTTCTGTGTTCCTGAGTCTCGGGTTTTATTACCATGAATAGCTGTGTTTGAGACGTTGTGTTGTGTTCGCCCCCTTCTGTGTTCCTGAGTCTCGTGTTTTATTACCATGGATTATAGTAACTCTATGATTTAGGCCTTCAACCATGCCGAAATTGAAAAGAACGTCAGTGAGCATACCCTGTGAGCAGCTGCTCTATTTAGATCTAAGCTGGAGCGATTTTTAAGCCTTGAAATACTTGTTTTTTAAATGCAGGTATCGTGCCACAAACGAAATCCACTCGGAGCCACGGAGTAGCGATGTGTTGCCATGTCAACGGTTACCGTGTCTTTTTAGGCTTAGGAATAGCGAGAATCGGGGACGATCTTTAAAATGGGGCTAGCCCACCGCTTATTCCTTGTGACTTGAGCGAGATGAAGCAAAGCGAAAGCCGCGGTTGCACTATTCATTGGCAATGAAATTGACTAATACTGCAGCGACCATGAAAAATTCGCTCCAAAGCGAGCGGAAAGGGCGCCGCCATGTTTCCCCACACTATTTCTCGAATCCTGCGTTGGGGGCGAGCGGCAACCCAAAACCCCAAACGGAGTTCGGGTCCTACGCATGCGCAGTGGTAAGCCCCGACTTCTTTGGGTCCCCAATTCTAAAACTCTCTAATATATGTTATTGCTGTACTGAAATTTGGCACGCACATAAACTAATGCGTGACCAAAGAACATTAGATTCGGAAGCCGCTCTTTTATGCAAAGAGTTCGGTTACGATCTTGCCTCTGATATCAGTGTGCAGGCATCGACAGAAATAATTGAATGTCACGTCTGAGGACCAGTCGGCTCCTACCGACATCTCGCCTACTGGTACTCCCGCCTCCAAGGCCTTGAATATGACGGCTGCTTAAGATAAGCTATAGAGTGCATTGAGTTGCACATTTGATATCAACTATGGTTTACTTCGTGTAATGAGACTAAACTTAGGGTAATATTTTGTTTATCTATTACCAATGCTCGTTTGTTTTTCTTTTTGCACTGCAATGTAGCGCTTTCTAGGTTTATTCTCGGGCACCGTGCTCGCGGGAGCGCGAGTGTCATTGCTTTTTCGTGTTTTTGTTGTTTATTTTTATTTGATATAGTTTACAGCCCCCTTTTTATGTAATGTCCTCTTTAAATGAGTGCTACTAAAGAGTTTTCTTTTTGCGTATAAGTCGCAGTAGCCCCTGCATCCCTTTTCATTTTGAATAATTGAGGGTAATGTACATGTTTAATTAAAATTCAAATATTAGGGTTATAATGTAGCAATAAAAAACTGCGAACTGTATTTTTGTTAAAAATAACCAAACGTCGCGGAAAACAACGCCCTTTTCCGCTACCCACCATTGGATCAACGTTTTGTTTTGCGGCTACACATATTTTTCTCCACCACTTTTCTTTTTTCACTAACATTCAGTTCCATGAATGGGCTTCGGAACTTGCAAATATCCCCAAAGGCCGCGCGCGAAGTCCTGTCCATGTGACACGGATGAGAGTAAGAGGGTAACGCAGTTGCTCTCCTTGGAGGGCAACTGCGTTACGCCAGCTTAGAGAGCAGTTGCACTCGAAGGTCGTCTTTGTCGTCTTTTACAACCGCTTGTCCCTCGAGTTCGCAACAATCCTTTCAATGCCGCGAAAACAAAAAGTTTGTCCCCGAAATGTTTTAGGGTGGTGCTGTTCAGGAAACGATTTTCGACGAAACGTCACAGTGTCGACGAAACGTGTTTCCGTAAACGTGTGCCAATGAAAAGTTGTCCACGAAACGGAATTCCAAGAAACGAGTTTCGACAAAATGATAGGTACCCGGCAGACCTTCCAAGCCTTCGATCCTTCAACGTGAAGCAAAAGACGGGCGTTTGTCCGCGCCACCTGTGCGACTCTTTTTTTTCTTTTTGACGGTTGCCTTTTTAAATTTCATTATGAATAAGGCAAGTAAAAACGAGGATGTTGCTGACCTGCAAAAGATCGAGGTCGACCAGGTTATACTTTTTCGAATTTTTAACGCGAAGATCGACGACCGTTCTAAACTTCGACTTTTGTGCACAGATGCGAAAATTTTAAAAACCAAGCTGATTTCAAAGGGCGGAGGAAATGAACTTTTTTTTAGTATATTGTTCTATATTATTAAACTAGATAAATATTTAAAAGTACACAACTTTGTCCTTATAATATGTAAAACTTAAGAACCATTTCACAATATATTAAACTGACAATTTTGTAAACTATTTGCTTTCTAAAATTTGAAATTTCTGTGTAGAACTTGTACTATTTCAGCGTGTTGGTGGCTTGGTGGATATTAAACATTTAGAAAGAGGAGACGCATATGGGACGATATAGACTGGACAAGAAACCCTTTTCCTTTACGCGTATTAAGCTTGCCGTTACCAGCGAGTTGGTTCATGACCAAAACAAAGAAAAGAGCGCAAAAAAAAAAAAAAAAAGACGCGGATCTAAGACAAGTGGGCGAGGCAAGCGCTGACTTGTTTAATCAGCTTCGCCGAATGAGTCGAACCTCAGGTGCGACAAAAGTTCGCGACATCCCTAGTCAGACTCAAAACCCTAGTGATTTCTGGTCATTTCTGGTGTGATCTTTGTTTTTGTTTCGAAAAACTCGATGAGACCAGACAGAGACGCCGAAATTCCCTCGACAGGCAGAAACCACCCAAACCAAAACTACCAGATATAAAATTTTCCTAACCAGATATATAAATAATTAACATTGCGTTGGCACTTCTCGTGCTCGCCGACTGGATAGGCGTATTCACACGGGGGAGAAATCTCTGGGATCCCTCCCTCGTGTGAATAGGCCTTTATGAGTTACAATTGGACGTCGGAGTTTTCTTTTCAACACGTAACGTTTTCGGGCGCCGATGTGCTACTACTTGTACGCATTTTTTATGTCTTTTTAGTTTTTGCTAAAGCGAAAAGATAAAACTAGTTACCCCCAAACACGACAGATGCGAGTTCAAACTGCCGTCTCCGTCCAGAGCAAGAATCAACATATGAAGGATGGAGGGAAATAAAGATCGAAATCACAAATAGGCGGTTAGAAGATTGGCGGAAAAGATCGAGAAGATCTGAAATTACGAGGAACTAGACACAGCGGGGGGGGGGGGGGGGGGGGGGGGGGGGGGGCATGGCATAGGTACAGAGGAATATTGGGACTCTCTCCGGTGCGGCTCAGGCCCTAAGTTTCAAACACTGATTCCAACCCCGATTTGGTTTGGGAGTGACACCTACGAGGTTGACCAGAGGAAAATTGGCGACTCCCTCACCTGGGGCACGAGGTAGGGGTGCGTTATTTTTTATGCTTATACCTTGTATTTATTTGTTTCATCCGATTTGCCAAAACTCAGCCTGGTATTAATTCCCTCTGCTCGGTTATTGTCGCAGGGGTTTTTAAAGGTAGAAGAAATTGGGGAAACGCAGAGAAATGGGGGAAAAAGGGTTGGGAGATGTTCCAGGCTAGGTGGCGCAGGCTACCGCCCGTTATAAAAGGTACAGCCAATATCTATCCATTCATCCACCCAGAACAAGATGGCGGCACGGGACGGTACTCTGGTACACAAGACGGGGAGAATTTCATTGGGCGGACGGACGTCAGTTCCACTCGTCATCGAAAGGCAAATGTAGTACACTCTACCTACACTGGCGAAAATAGTTTTGAAGTCATTGATAGCCTTGGCACGGCAAAAGACGCGCCAATTGAAACTTCGTTCGACAGCTGCGTAACTTCGAAAGTGGCTTCCTCGTTACAATGCACTTTAAGCCTGCCTCAAAAGGGACATCTCTCCCGAAGGTTCGAGGATGCTGGCAAGTTGTTGCATAGATCCTCGCGCTGCCACACGAATTGCTGGGTTCGGGTCCGTATCGATATAGGCTAACAACTAGAAGCAACTTTACTTTTGAAGCGGCATCGGCAAAGCGGGGTCGCGTTACTTTCACAGGGTACTGCTGGGGTGATAAGTTTCGAAAGGCTGGGCTTCATATGCGGCAAACAACCGACGAACTTTGCCCGTCGGCACGTTTGCTCTGCGAGCAGCGCCTCAGCTTTACTACACCCAGCTACGCAACCGCTATAGACATGCTAAACGGTCGCCGCCGGTCGAAATTTGTCGCTTAATCGCAGCGTATTGACACTGTGAAGCTGTTGACCAAACAAAGCGTTTCTAGGGTAAAATTTACCCAAGCACCAAGTAGGCTGCTAAGAATGTATGTACAAGCGCTCCACGAGCGTACGTGCGTAGCGGAATTTGTTTAGACATTTGCTTTAAACGAATTCCCGCTGTAGGCGCCCGCACGCGGTGCTCGTGTACATACAAACCCAGCATGCTTCTCAGTGATTTGCTAAATTAGCAAAGGTCTATTGGATTTTGCTGAAGAAGAACGGTCGTTCAAAGTCGGGGATGTAGGATTTAAACATCTAGAAAGATTAAACCCCTGTATGTCACACTAATCCCAAAAGAAGTTTTCTGAAGAATCATCTGTGTCTGAAATACTTGCACTGCAACTTAGGTCCTCTAATCCTTTCAATATGTGGCATACGACGGGAGCAAGTGGTATGTCACAAGTCTGTCGTCTGCAACAGTGAATTGTTTGCCTCATAATGATACATTTTTTGTCTCCTATCTATAGAGAACATGGCGGTTTTAAGAGAGTTCATCACACCTATAAAAACAAATCGTATTTGCGTGCGATACGGTATACTGTCCGACAAAAGTCCTCATACTTACGGAAGACCTGCTAAAAATATGTTCTCGCATCGCAGAGAAATGCGTAACTTTTTCATCCTGCAGGCTGACGTGCATCGCGATGGAGGCTGAGGTGCAATTATTTGGAGTCCATAGTCCGTTTCACCTTGAGTCGGAGTGCAGCTGACGCTACGAGTACACCGGGCCAATCCAGCAGCAGAAAAAGCGCAATGTCACGGTGCAGTTTCTGCACCCGACTGGATCACCTCGCGATGCACTCCGTGACGTCGCACCTTTGTCGCAGTCTGATTGGCCCTGCCGTCTCGTAGCGTCCGCTGCGCTCGGATTTAAGGTGGAGTATGACGTGATAGTCTTGAGACCCCGAATTTCGTTTGCAAGCTTGCGATATAAGAGTGTGTTATCTGCTTGTAACTGTCACAATGACATGTCCTGTTTATATTCCAGTTTTCATTGAGACAACAAATGGTGAAAGTACTGTGTAAAGACATCACGGAAATTTCATTTTCTTAATAATGGACCCTTGATTTAAAGCACTGATGTTATCTTAGCTCCTTGAAATGCATGCTGGCATGACGCTGATACGCATCAAGTCGTCACTGTGACTTATTATTACGTGATTCGGCTCCAGAGTGTTTTTACTCTTACATATTGCAAGGCCTCTTTGTGTAAGCTTTGCAAGGTCCGTGTTCTCGAGGACCTTGAGCATCGACCCAAGCTGTGCTTGCGCACTCCTTTCTTCTGAAATGCCACAAAAAGTTGTCTCCAGAAATAGTGATCTCGTCACTTGTTCACCAACGCAATTCAACGCACTCGCGTGCTCCGTCAAAGAGGACCGCTAGGCCCGCAAATAAATTGTGTCTACTACAAAGTCGGAACCAGGTGTGAAGCTTGATTGCTAGCTTTTATCATCATGATATGGCATTGAGACAGTACAGCGAGTCTTTATGACTACATATTGAGGAGTCGTGTTGCTTACATAAAATGTTTTTTTTTTCTTCAGAAGAGAGCCTTTAAATTTACATTGAGCCCCCATGCGATTGTCTATAACAAACAGCCTTAGCAACGGTTTCTTGGGAGCATGACGCTATGTTGTGGCATAATCACCCAACGGGTGAGTTCTCTCCGTGGAGTCCAGCTTTTATCTGAAGACAGGTTTTGATCAAGTTCTGGTTTGCAATGTATCGTTTTAGCAGCTAAATTGTTTTAGTGAGGTCACTTAGTATCCTCATTGCTAGTAAAGAAAAATAAATCCTATTCGTGCACTCAGTTTGGTCATATTAGGGCACACTGACCACTCCTTTCCAGCGTTCGCTCCGCTAAAGTGAAGGGTGGAGGGCTTTTTGGAAGAAGCAGCTTCGTCTGCTTTTCTTAACCTGCAACATGCCATACAAAGATCGCACATGACAACACGCTAGGAAGGCGTGTGGCCTTGCGCCATGCTGGTAGCTCACTTTGCACGCACGAAAGCACCTATTAAGGCGTAGCATGCCGCTAGTGACCTGGGTGTGTGCCGTTGTGCACTACCTTTTCAACTAACGTACCTAGTTTTTTTTTCAAATTGTGAACTTGAAACACCAGGAAAAGCTTACGATAATCACGTTCAACGAGATTGCGTAATTTTTAATTGTTTTTTATTTTTTGCCGTCGGTGCGATTACGCTACGAGCAGAATTCGTTGATATGTGGCGGCGAGGAGGCAACACATGTATAGTTTTTGAATTCTATTCTAAGAAAATCATCGTTCAGCTGCAGAGCATGGACACGCTCAAGACATTTCCACTGTCGAGCAAGGGCGAAGCATCTAGGGCAGGTGATAGTGTCAAAACCCAACGAAACAAATAGTTTTATAAGACATGTCCAAATATAGATTTTTTTACGTCTTTGGGGAACTACCTTGCAGATGTTGAAGTAACGTTTTTAATCAGACATCGAAATAGAGTCTGTATTCACGTTCCGGATGAACTGTGCATGGCGTGAACAGAGGGTTAACACGCAATTGTGAATTTGTCTCACTTTTGCTGGTACGCTTTTTTTTGTTTTCATCGCAGCTACAAATGCTCTGAGAAAAGTTAAATTTCGGTGGTAATGTTTGCTCTTCGGCGTTACTCTGTGCGGTGTTAATGCTAGGGAAGTGCCCAATATGATTCAGTATCCGAGAAATTTGTTGGCATAGATGTTGTAACGTAATGATGTGCTTCACAGAGAAAAGCGTGTATGTGTTTTCCTGTAATTTGCATTATCAAACATTGCAGAGTGTCGTGCCTGCGACAGGGAGCTGTGCCGTCTTCATGAAGACCTTTCGCAGTGTGCTGTGACCTGGGAAGTTACCATGCACCTGAACATGGCTTCCATCACCTGGATTAGGTAACTTTTAGGCCAGAGGCAGCAGGTATTAGTTAGTGGGCGTTGCCAGGAATTCATTTCGAGATTAGTGTCATGTCCAAGCTGTCCGAAAACCTGCCTAGCTGCGCTTTAGGTTGCTGTCCCCCGCAGTGGGGTTCTTTTTTTTTTTTCAGAATTATATGTTGTAAAATATTGATGGTGTGCGTTGTGGAGAGCTTTTTGTTCTAAAAACGGTATTTTCGAAAGTTTATCCTCCTACGCTACGCTACGCTACGCTACGCTACGCTACGCTACGCTACGAGCAGGATTTGTTGATATGTGGCGGCGAGGATGCAACACATGTATAGTTTTCGAATTCTATTCTAAGAAAATCATCGTCCAGCTGGAGAGCATGCAGACGCTCAAGACATTTCCGCTGTCGAGCAAGAGCGAAGCCTCCAGGACAGGTGAGGCTGTCAAAACCCAACGAAACAATAACTTTTATGAGAAATGTCAAAATACATAATGTTTTGTTTTTACGTTTTTGGGGAGCTACGCTGGAAATGTTGAAGTAATATTTTTGATCGAACGTCTAGATTGAGACTGCATTTGCGTTCCTGCTGAACTGTGCATGGGTTGGTACACCCATGGTGGTTATGTTTACTGTTCGGCGTTCCTCTGTTCGGTGTTAATGCTAGGGAAGTGCCCACTATGATTCATTATTTGAGCTTTTTGCTGGCATGAATGTTATAATGTAATAATGGGATTCACAGAGAAAAACGTGTATGTGTTTTACCGTAATTTGCATTATCAAACACTGCAGCAAGTCGTGCCTACGAGAGGGAGCTGTGCCTGATTCATGAAGACCTTCCACAGTGTGTTGTGACCTGGGAAGTTACAATGCACCTGAACATGGCTTCCATCACCTGGATTAGGTAAAGTTTAGGCCAGAGGCAGCATGTATCAGTTAGTAGGCATTGCCATGAATATATTTGCAGATAACTGTCATGTTCAAGCTGTACGAGAGCCTGCCTAGCTGCGCTTTAGGTTGTTGTTCGGCGCAGTGGCGGTTCCTTGCTTTCAGACTTATATGTTGTAAAATTTGGACGGTGCCTTGTGGAATATTTTTGTACGAAATCCGGTGTTTTTCAGAGTTCATCCTCTTTCAATTTTCTGTTCTTCAAAACTCGGCGCTCAAGTTTGTAGTGGTTCTAGTTTTTACCAGCTTAGTGCAAACAGAACTAATTGGACACAGACATTGCTACATTCGTAGCACCAACGGTTAAAAAAAGGAGTCGCTTGTACCTATACTCCGTGCCAGGTAAAGAGTGCAGGGAAAGCTCTTCCCGTAAAGCTGTCCACTCTTTCCACTTTAGCAGAGCAAGCGCTGGAAAGAAGGCACGTCCCTCCTCGTTCCTCTTCAGTGCTCACTGCTCTAAAGCAGGAAGAGGGGAGGTCTTCGTGGGAGGAGCTTCTAAGTTCATATCACCGACGGTTAAGAACGGAGGCGCCGATACCTAGATTAGGTTCCTTTGGTAAATATATTCGTTGTGATTGGAGATACTCTGAAATTCCCAGAGTGCCCTTGCATTGCCAATACTGTCATAACGACAAAACTCGCAAAAAAAACTTGCTCCACTACGTGTCCGTTCTTAAAATCACTAATATCCGGGACGTGGTGCAGACAATATTGTGTTCCTTTCCCATCTTTTCAAAGTTCGAGGTTCCCCAACCCCTGCAGAAAACTGCCGTGGCCATGCGGTACCCAGTCGCACGAAATCTACGGAATAATGCCTTGCACTGTAGTAGGAAGCACGTGATCCTTCCTGTATGAAGAACAAATTGTATGGTCTAAAACTTTTGTTCCGGGTACACTGACAGTACGCGGAAGTCCTGCAACATTTCTCAATGTTCGTGGTTTGGTTTGGCGGCCTTTATTAACAACGCTGAGTGTGCTTCTAACCGTGCATCGTTACACCATGGAGGATAGACAACCACGAAGGATACGTTGCAAGCCGGCATATCTCGCTTTACCGGAATAATGCCTTGCACTGTAGTAGGAAGCACGTGATCCTTCCTGTATGAAGAACAAATTCTATGGTTTAAAACTTTTGTTCCGGGTACACTGACAGTACGCGGAAGTCCTGCAATATTTCTCAATGTTCGTGGTTTGGTTTGTCGGCCTTTATTAACAACGCTGAGTGTGCTTCTAACCGTGCATCGTTACACCATGGAGGATAGACAACCACGAAGGATACGTTGCAAGCCGGCATATCTCGCTTTAGCGAAATAATGCCTTGCACTGTAGTAGGAAGCACGTGATCCTTCCTGTATGAAGAACAAATTCTATGGTTTAAAACTTTTGTTCCGGGTACACTGGCAGTACGCGGAAGTCCTGCAATATTTCTCAATGTTCGTGGTTTGGTTTGTCGGCCTTTATTAACAACGCTGAGTGTGCTTCTAACCGTGCATCGTTACACCATGGAGGATAGACAACCACGAAGGATACGTTGCAAGCCGACATATCTCGCTTTACCGCAAAGCAGTTGCATGCTTTAGAGGAAAGCTCTCTTTGAGAGTGGAATGGTGCAGGTACACACATTGAGTATCTAAAAAAACAAAAAGAAGTCGATGAATAACGATTTCGCAGTAAATTCTCAAACATAAACTGCAGATACGATAGGCTGCGATATTCCGATAAGTTTCCTGCATCATTGATCGAGACTTTTCGATTCATAGTTAGGAATCAAGGAAAAACACTTTGGTATATGACGAGAAGTTCAAACCAAACGTCTACTGTCAGCGGGTTATAGTTTGAATTTTATCGTTTCTAGTGCACGTAGACTGCTTGTACGCGCGTCGGTGACCGCTGAGAGGGTTCAAGGAGAACCTTTGCTGTAATTCCTTATTTTCATGGTTTTTCTCAGAGCCTAAAAGCCTTGGGTGCGAAGTTTAACGTTAATGTAGTTTTTAGGACGGACTTCTGTTTAGACAGGTTTTCTCCGTTTTCCTTCAGACGTGAGGGATGTTGCGGGAAAAAACACAGAGATCCTTCAGTCTCCTGTGTCACAGAGGTAGTCAACAAGATCTCCTTTGACTGTGGATTGTGTTATGTTGGTCAGACGGGGCGTTGTTTGAATGACCGACTTGTGGAGCATAAAAGGTGCGTAAAGAATTTGGCGCAGAATTCTGAATTGGTTAATCACGTTAGTTCTTGTAATTTTTGTTCCCCTCTTTGGGAAAAAACTTCTGTGTTGTGTAACGAAAAAGAATTGTTTAGAAGGCTAATTAAGGAGACTTTATGCATTCGCGAGCGGGGGAATTGTGTCAGCCAGCCGTCCTTGGTGATCACTGATCGAATGAAAGAGTTTTTGCTTGTATGAGGGGAGCTTTGTAAACCTTGAAAAGGGCGGGGGGGGGGGGGGGGGGGACCGGGAAGCGTTTGCTTCGAGTAAGAAATTTGGGGATTAGGCTTTAGCGGTTTGGAGGTCACCATGTGTGGTGACCGTGGGGTTGTTGTTGTTCGAGTGGTCGGCTCCCTTTCCGAAGTTTGTCGGAGCCGGGGAGGGGCTTAGGCCGTCTGGGGTGAACGCGTTGGCCGTCTTGTTTTTGCTTTTGAGTTTTTTCGCCCTTTCTCTTTTCCTTTTGTGTACAAGTCTATTGGTATGCTCCTATCAATAAAACTTCAGCTGCGTTTGAGATTTTGTTGTGTTCGTCCGTTTTTTTATCGCTCCCCATCTCAGGGTTTACAAGATGTCGTTTGTTTACCAGCTCGCCTGCACTTTTTCACTGCTTACAAGATTTCTAAATCGTTTCAATTGTAGCCACTGACGGAATGAAAACGGCAGGGAGGAGCTTTTGTAAGCACCACCCTTTGTTTGACAGTTGACTGACAGCCTCTTTGCTGCTCTTTACTTACTGTGCTCGAGGCACTACGAGGTCTTAAAAATAGGTCCAACAAAATTGTTCACAACGTGAACTCGCCAACGTCTTGAAGGTTAATTAATTACAAATATAAGGACATGACATTGATATGATTACCGAATGTAGCGTGTCGAGGTACCGATTGCTCATCGCCAACGCATCCAACAGAACGTTGTTGGAATCCAACATATTCCTGTTCTTTCCACCTTGTTGATAAAAAGGAAACATATTCATATATCTGTCATTTTGTGCTTTTTTCTTACAATGTGATGGTTTAAACCGTGGTCCTCTGCCAGCAGACGGCCGCTGGTAGTGTTCGGTTTCGTTTCGATTTTTGTTTTATAAAATACAAACGTATTTGCACGATTGTAATTCAACCCCCCCCCCCCTCCCCACATCCTAGATCAGCAAAAAAAAAAAAAAAATACATGCGCATTTTATTGCGTGCACGTGAGAGCGGAAAAGTATCTGTTTCTAAATCCCAGCCTCCAACACGTGATCGATGCCTTCTGGCGTGCTTTGACTGCGCATGCACGCGCGAGGTGCATGAGATGCCCAGGCGTCATCAATACTAGGAAGTTCACGCTGGAGGCGGGACAACCGAAGCTGCTCTCTGTAGTTCTCAGTCCGTCCGTGACTAGATTACGACTCGTCCGCACAGGTGATGTCAGTCCCATCGTCATCAGTGCTATGTTCTCGAAGCACGTCGTCGGTATCGTCCAATGAAATCTCGCCCTTCACAAATGACAGCATCAACTGCACCTTCCGCACTTGCTCGGCGATCGCGTTGCACGTCACGAGGAGCGACCGATTGCGCACTTTTGTGGCGTACGTTGCAAGCCTGACCTCCAACTCCGGATTGCATCCCCATTTATCCAGACTTTGACCTACGGAAGCCTCTTCGTTTGTCGTCACATTTTAAAATCCCGCGCAATTGCAGACTCCACTGGAGCATCATGCACCCTCTCCGACGGGTCGAACTTCCGTCCAACGGAGCAGTTGTTGGTTGGCTTCTGGTTGAAGGATGGCCATAGACCAGCATAATCTCGACACTCGATCAAACGACGTACGACCGTGAATCGTTGGAAAAGCTGCGAAAAAAAGTCGCGTGGGGTGAGCCGTGAGGCTGTTCCAGTGGCCTCTGGAGGGGCTCTTACAAGAAGTACCGCCACCCCCGGAAGTCGGGCGCGCCGTGCGCTGTTCAACGCCGTACATTCGGGTTAATTTGCGAGTCGCTATCAATAATGCTCATTCGCGCAAATAAACAAAACATAATTGGTAAAATTAGTGCACAGAATGGCGCAATGCTACAGGTACAACCGGCTGAACTCGTAACAAGCCGAGGTGTTCTTGATGAAGGTAAAAACAAAATGCAGGCGAGCTGGTGAATGACATCCATAGTAACCCTGAGACGTAAAAACAGTAAAAAAAAATGGACAGAACAACGCAGTCTCTAACACAGCTCGACATTTATGGAACAACCATCACCGTATATACATGTTCTGGACCTCTTTCACAGTTCAAACGACTTCCTTTTCCACAACACAGTGTACCTAGAGTAAGTTGATATCGCGATTGTTTCGTTTCTGTCGGCGGTGGAATGCTTTGGTTCTATTATAAGTCGACCCCCCACTTCAGATTTTCAAAATGGAAAAATGGGTCGGCCAACATTTGTGTAAATACGGTAGTCAATGGGCACCTATGGGTTGCGCTGTGAGACAGTCGAGCTTCATGGAGAGCGATGGTGTGTATATCGGCATACGTCCCCCCGCTCTCACACTGTCAGTGACTACAACTGGGGCCAGGCTCCTCTACATGTTTAACTGAAGGCAGAATATATGGGTGCATCTAATATTTCAGTGCATAGTCAGAAACTGTGTAAGTAAAACGAAATTAGTTCAAGAATGAAAGAACAAAAACATCAACACATTCAGCTGGATTATTTTTAACACATTTAACGACCATATTCTGATTTATGTCGTGAGAAAACTACCTATGACAGACCATTGGTTTGAGCATCCACTTTGATACCCAAAACTTGTGGGGTTCTTTATGGAAAGGTCCCTCTACTAATAATTGCCGCCCGATCGGTATGCGCTCCTCCCGTCACCCAGAGAGTGACATAACACAACGAGAAGACAGCGAATGGGTTTACTGTACCTCCCGGTTGCTCGTCGTTGAGAGCCGGCAGTCCGGGCCCGCCGACCCTTGTCGCCCTCCGATCAGAGCTCGCAGTTGGTGTCCGTGTCCAGGCCTGCGGATCGTCCTTCCCACGCCAGCGCTGCGTAGGCTAACTGTCCAGGGCTATCACAGCCCGAGTCTCGCTCAGGTGCCACCCCGGGATAGTCATAGCCGAGGTTGGTATGGCCAGGGCTCGCCGTTTCCACCGGTCCGGACTTCGAACCTAACTGGTGGACCGCTCTGGGGTTCGCCATGGGCCAGGCCAGGCCGCCCGGCTCCATCGTTCCTGCCGAGCTCTAGCCTCGCTCAGCATGCACTGTCTCGCGCCAGCTCGTGAAGCCTCCGCCGACTGCCTGTCACGTGCCCTCTGCCTCGTCTTTCACCCTCGGCTCCTACAAACTATTCTGCACGCTAACTATTGGCGACGTGCGCGACCGAAAGCCTCGCTGTGGTCGGCCTTCCACGATTGGCCAAACGCTGACTATGATGTCAGAAAAGGATTTATCATCGACGGAAATAAGAGGAATGAAAGAACTTTAATTTCGACGGTGTTGGCAGTGTTCCTTTGAGAGCGCAATGATTTTAAGCTTCCACCGTGCTATTTACAAACACCATCGAACTTGTTGTTTGCAAGGTAATGACGTCACAAAGGGGAACCGTAGGAGGGCGCCACTAAAACATCTCGCCGCTGATATATACGTGGAATTGTTTTGTTTACCTTTGATTCAAAGCTTAAAATAACCATTCCCTAATAGCCATCCTTCAGTTTCTTTCATTTTATCAGCAAGTATGTATAATTAAGCTGTTGCAATAATCCTTTTGAAATAACTAGAATGGCTTCTGCCACGGCATTATTCCTGACCTGTCTTGTGCTTTTAATCGCAACGAAGCAACTGCTTGAGTGTTTGAGGCAATAAAACTGCTGTGCAAGATTATAAATGAAAGGGGTTAACAGAGGTGGGGAAGCAGAAAGAGGGTTATTAGTTGGCATCTCCATTTAAACAGAGGCAACTTCTAACATTGTTTTTGCAGTGGAATGGACGAAACTTGTATCTATGCTTTCGCTCAAACGGTTCCTTTACCCTCTTCAAAATGACTTGGACAAATCACATCACTGCGTTTTGGCTTTTAGTCACTGAAAACTAGATGTTTTTTGGAAATCCGCATGGACGGCTAAAAGTTCAACAGAAAACTTAATTGCCGACTGAAACTTTTACATGTAAAAACAGCTTGTGAATACCCCTGTTCGGCACAAACAATGTGAGCAGGTGCATACAAACGTACGAGTGAGATGAAACAGAAAACAAATCTTCCAATTTGAAATAATATTGACCCAGAAACTGTACTCAAATTAGTGTCACAGTATATCATGACAGTTGTGCGGCGACGTCCGTCTTAATGTCCTTAGAACCTAAATAATTTTGAGGAGTTCTATTACTTTTCTTTGTCGTCTGACTGACGCAAACGTTTTTCCTGCACTGTGGTTGTTGGACAGAGGAGCAGCCAGAACGTCCTGCACTTTTAAAACCGGTGGCGTTCAGCAGTAAAAGAAGAGGCGATTTCTAGACAGCCTGTATTCATTCTGTGGGAAAGTTAATAAACCATTTTATTTTGAAGCATGGAGTGGTGTGTTCACAGCAGCTCAAGGAGAAAAACAACACAAACACAAATTAAAACTGGGGACAGGCGATTGCGGCTACCTTGCGCGTCGAGGACTCTTCAACAGCAGAAAATTTTGATTTGAAATCGCAGTGCTAAATGGATGCAGCATAGCCAGTCCTCCTACCAATAAATGAAACTTTCCAGCGGAATCGAGATAGTCGAGCCGAGCTGAAGCTTCCAGCCGGATTGGAGAGCTCTGGCCGAATCGGAGATTGTAGCCGAATCGGACATCCATCCGAATTGGAGCGTTCCAGTCGCATTGATCTGTTCAGCCGAATTGACCCGTCGGCCGTATGGACACCCCAGCCTGCTTGTCACGTAACTGGGTTGGGTTGGCTTGTATAGAGGGCGAACCCAACTCAGAAATGGTGGTTACGAAATGTGCGGGAAACTGTATAGTGTGTCCGGACAATGGCGGTTCCTGCCGCGCCGTCTTCTACGTCGAGCGTGCATTACTCGGAGAATTGTTTAGTCGAGCGGGGTCGGTCGGGGCGAACGAACTCTGGAAATGAAAGAGGTTCGTCCCCAAAGTCACAAAGGGTGTATCATCGATCTTCGCTATTTCGGATGCATATACACGAAATGGGCACTCATCGCATCTCGTGACTTTGAACAGCGCGGCTCTTCTAAAACCGTATTGTTGTGGTGTACAAATCAAGTCGGCAAATGTAAAACTACGTCATTGGTATTTTCTTTTTTTTTTTACTTTAAGTACAGTTACTTCTTTACGTGTATATCCATAGCACAAACAGCTTGCAAATAGTTTCCACGCTACTCCACGCCATCGGACTTGACTTTAGTCGGAGCTATCTTGCGGGAGCGCGTGGTTTCGTTCGCCGCCTCCTTATTCGCACCGGAGCGAGTAAGAATAAGTCATAAGACGTGCTCTCGCAGCAGTGCGGGGCTGCAGCACGGTGGGCACTACGCTATTACCGGCGTGCGCGACCAAAAGCGTCTCTACGGTCAGCTTTCCCCGACTCGCCGAACCACGGGCATACGAGCATTGTTAGACTGTTCAACTTCGACGGTGCCAGTTTCGGTATGCGATGTCTCCTGGCTTTCATTGTGCTTTTTAAACACACCATCGAATATGTGGTCACAACCGAAGGTAATTAGCCAGGGTAACAAATCGTGACGTCACGGCGACGCCTCCAGGTGGTGCTCCTGTCTTTGACATCGCAGAAAACTTCCGGCATGAACAAAGATCATTTTAAAACCGCGGCTTGAAATTTCGATGAAACGTCGAACCACCAATTCTCCAGGTGAACGCAAACGAACGAAGGAGTGCGAGATCGGTTAAAATGTTTAGTGTATTCCTGTAAACCAACTTGCCTCTTCCGAGACGTAATATTGTAGAGCCGAAGGCCCTCGTGAAACCTTGAACTTTGTTGTCCGTGTAGCATTTGTGCTTTCTAGCACCGGTGACATAAGCAAGCTCAATAGGCTTGCAAAGACGGTGCTACCGTAAGATGCTTGAGAAGCAAGCGGCAGTTCATGTTTGAAAACAGCAAAAGTTGGGAAACTCACCGGGACCAAACTGGATACGATAAAAGCGCCGCCCTTTATCGACGAGTCAAAACAAGAAAGTTAATTTATATAATTACTGCTAAATGGCACTGCGATATGGCGCCACCGGTCTTTCCGCGACTCGAACTGAACCAAAACGTGCAGCCGTGCAGTTCCCCGAGTGTCCGCTGCGGGACAAATGACGGCGTTGCGATCGCCTTTAGTTCGGTTCCCGAGTACGGAGACCTCCTCTCCGGCAGCCGAAAGGAGCGGACGTGTTTATCGTGTGCTTCTGAAGCGCAACCTTTTTCAGCGAGGTACCTCGGCGTTAGGCCTAAACCTAGGCCTAGTGCTCCGCGCCTCTCGTCAATCCATGGAACCGAGCGTGCAGCAACAAGCAGAAGAATGGAGCCATGAAAGCGGGATACACAAGTATCTCAACGAGCTACAAGAGAAGGCACGCAAAGAACATTTTGTGGAAGACATCCGCTCCTCCCACAAAGAAGGGAAATGGCATGTGGTGGGCCTGAAGAAGCGGCAGAAAAAACTCGTGAGGGAGTACAAGGCTACCACTACAAAGGAAGGAAGGAGGACGTACGTGATCGTCATTTGAGTACGAGACACCGACCTGAGAAGAATGACGTACGACTCACTCGCAAACGCGATCTACCGCGCCGCGAAGGTTCAGACAGCGATGGCCTGCAACGAAAACGAAATCAGCATCAACACCAAGAGCAGTGCCATCTCCATACACCCTGACAGTATGGCGAGGGCAGAGCTATACAACAAGATTCAGCAACTCAGCTTTCAAGAAAAGACAGTGGAGGCCAAGGGACACAGCACAACGCCGGACAATCTCAGGTGAGTTGTTGCATCCAAACTCATCGCTCCCGAAAGGGAAACTAAAGACGAGGAAATTCGAGAACATTTTATTCAGCGTAATCCGCACGTTAAAATTGTGGATGCGAGGAGAATGGGAAGATCAACACCAGTGCTCGTGACACTGGGGTCTTCGACTCACCCGGATACTTCAAGTTTATGGGGGGGGGGGGGGGGGGGGGGGAAGGGCAGGATAGCTAGGTTCGACATTGTACATGTACCTTTTTTTAGTACACGGAAGTGACGTCATCACGTCTGATTGGTTGGAAACAAAAGTGACGTAATTTCCCTAGAAAAATGTGGGCGGAGTCTTCAAAACTGGGCGGAGTCGGCTACCGGACGTGACAACAAAATGACGTTTCGTTTTGTACCGAGTACGTTTCAAAAGGTACTTGCTCGGAACTAGGTGTCATTGGCAGCATGTGTTCGGCGCCGAGGCGTCGCCGTCTCGTCAAATCGTCTTTTTCTTTAATAGAGCTTTTTTTTTCGCCTGAAAGGCTGTATCGGGAACACCGCGATGCATTCGAGCTCCCGGAGGAGATCTTTTGGAAGCAATACCGCCTGCCCAAGGTCGTGGTGCGGTGGTTGTGCGACGAACTTCGCGAGGAACCGGAGGTGGGGAGAGTGCGTACCTCGAGAACGGTCATGACTGTGGAGCTTCAAGTGTTGTGTGCATTGCGCTTCTACGGCACGGGGAGCTACCAAGGCATGGTGGCGAGCGTGGAACACGTAGCGCGGGACCAAAAGACAGTCAGCGTTGCGGTCCGCGCCGTGTCCGTCGCTATCGTGCGTCGTCTCGGGGTCCAGCGTGGCTGAATCCACTTCCCCGAGACGCCGAGCGAGAGGTTCGACGCGGAGAAGGGCTTCAGGCTGTTCGGCAGGATACCCGGCGTCATCAGTTGCGTGGACGGGACCATGGTCTCCATCGTCGGCCCGTCCAAGAACGACCCCACCGTCACGAAGGCGGCGTACTGGTGCCGCAAGTACTTCTACGCCCTCAACGTGATGGCGGTAAGTACACTCATGTTACGTTGTCAAAACGCGCCCCAAATATGTAGAAAAAAAAACGTATTGCCGATACGGTTTAAGTATGCCGTTTTATGACTGCGGGCTGTGGGGTCTCACGACTGCGCGAGCGTGTGCTCTACGTAGCATGTGAGCCGTGAGACGCTTCTCCCAAAAATAATATTTGTCTGTTAAGACGTGCAAGCTTCCGTAAAAAAAAACAAAAACAAAAAAAAACATTATTTTTGTTTTAAGGTAGTTTGTTGTACCTTGCATCCAGGAAGGTGTGTTGACATGCATGTGTCAGACAAAATAACTTAAAAGGTTCTGAAATTGCGACTGCTTTGTGAATTATAAGTATACAGTCTACTACTTGGGGATTCAGGTAATTACATGTCAATATCTCTCTCACTTTCAGGTGTGTGACGCCGACTGCCGGATAATCTGCATCCACCCACGGTATCCCGGGTCGGTGCACGACTCCTTCGTGTGGCAGTTTTCCTGGCTCCGAAGCCAACTCGAGCAAGGGCAGGCGCCACGCGACGGCCGGTTCCTGCTTGGTGAGCATACTAAATTCATTCCTTACGCACACGGTGGCTCCCACTGCTTGAAAGCCACAGTACCACACGTACTGTGCTTGTTGTGAGGCACACAGACACAGTTGCTGGAACTCCTTGAAGTGAGACAACACCCAAAGTTTGGCCATTAATCTCTGTTTATGTCCACATAACTCTCACTCCGCAGGCTACGAAAGCCACACTAGACCAATCTCACGACAGTGATAGACTATGCAAGGCATGCAACCGCAGTGCGAGTCGTTGTCCGGTTCGGCCCACTCACCGTTACTGTCTGCCTGTACCCTCTTGCTGGTTGGTTTTTGCATGAAGTTGGAGCCCTTTCGCCGATCCCTGAGGGCTCGCCTGGTCGCTTTGACGGTCGTCAGTTTGTACGGAATGGGATCAATTCCTCCTTGGCCACTTGGGGCTCGCCAAATCTGTCCTCGGGTCGTCTCTGTCCCACACACTGGATTCTTTTCCCTGACCCTTCTTCTTCGGTCTGCCTATATAGCTCCTCCTATTAGACCCTCCGTGTCCCAACAGGACCTGACTCCTTTCCAATCTAACCACCCCCTCTCTTTTCCCCATCTCCAACTCCACCGAGGATTAGGAAAGAGGTTCGTCGAACTGGCGCCTTATCACCTTGCTTGCCAAAGACAAGGCCAGCGTGTTCTGCTCTGCCCATGCCTAAGGTCACGGCCACACTCCCAAAAGCCACAGAGCTTTTATCTGTCGGATGCAAGGGTCTAATAATGCACTTGCATACAACACAGCATCCCTAAGGAATTGTGCACACATCCCATACAACCCACCAGGAAAACACATAGTTACATGAAATAACAGGGAGTTTGCAGGCAAGCTGGTGCTAATTAATCATAATGTAAACTGATACTGTAGTCCAGAAATATTAACACACTTTTAAGTCCCACTTAAGTTACATTATAATTGACATAGTTCCACACAGCTGTTTTCTTGCCTTTTATTTTAAAAAGTAAAGAATGTAATATGTTCCATCCTCTACATGTGCAGGTGACAGCGGCTACCCCTTGGAGCCTTGGCTCATCACCCCTGTCCCCTGGAACCACGCGACCTCCACCGCTTGCGGCCGGTTTAATAAGGCGCATTCCTCGATCAGGTCTGTTGTGGAGCGCTGCATCGGGCTGTTGAAAAACAGATTCCGGTGTCTGCAAAGGCACCGGGCTCTGTATTACCACCCTTCAACAGCCACCGCCATTATGCTCCACAACATCTGCCTTGCATCGAGCGAGTCAGAGTTGGAGTCTGAGCCGAGCTCGGGCGGTTCTGAGCCGAGCTCGGAGAGGTCAGCGTCGGATCCCGAGAGGCTGGCTCCTGCCGGCCCTCCGGTCGGCCTTCCGGTCGGCCTCTCGGACAGGGGGAAGGCTCTGAGGCAGCGCCTTGTCGCCCGGTTCGGAACCCGCCGCAGACGTGCCCGTGCGGAGTGCCACACGCAAGGGGTCCGCCGCCACGACAGTAGTCCCGACCACCAGGGACACCGTCGGGAAGCCCCTCAGCGCCCTCGCTGCGGTGGTGCCCAGCACGGACGCCGCCAGCGACAGGGAACCTCTCGCCACCACGACTGAGGTCCTGACCACCAAGGACCCCGTCACATCCTTGCCCTCAGTGAAGCCCTACGCGTGGAAGCCGTAAAGTGCACACTTCGCTTCCTGCTCCACAGTCATGGCCGTCCACAAGCTACATACTCTCTTCAGCTCCTACACCTTGTGAAGTTCGTCGCACAGCCAGCTTGCTGCCTCCGGATACGTGTCGAGTGCACCGCGGTGAAATCGATACAGCCTTTTTTTTTTATTCTTATGAGCAGAAGGCACGAGACGCAGTCGACAGTGACAGAAAAGGTTCGGAGGTTTAGTTGCCAGACCAACAAATCATCTGGATTGCCCCTGCAAAGAACTCAGAAGTAATTTAGACTACCTCTAGAAAGAAATGCTTGCTTTTGCAGAGATTGCTTTCTTAGTTGCTGATTGAACCAGGGATATTGTTGTCATGGGCATTGTTTCATTTTACAAATGCTTCAAAGCGTCTTGCCTTCTGCTCCATTTTATTATCTCTTTTATGGTACTTCATCAAAGTTAGGTGATTGTGTTATCTCAAGACAGTGCACATGTAGTTAGTTTTGAAAATTGCTTTATTTCTTAAAGAAAAACCTGTGACTTCATGAATAAAAGTGTGATAACATGGAATTTAATATTTCATTCTTGGAAGTAAAACTGAGCATCGACTGGAACCATGTAAGCAATTGGGCAATCTTAAGTATATATCACAGATATCTTGTTGAACACTCTGGTCTTATTTGAGCACAATAGTTAAATTTCGAAAGGAAAAAAAAATATATATTCTCTGACTAGCATACCACCATATAAACACTGGACCACTTTGAAAGAATTATCACAGATGTTGCGCCAAACATTCTTATTTGAGCACAGCAATAGCAAGTTCTCGAAAGATAAAAAAAAATTGTTTCTGACTAAAGCAGCCGTCACTCGCGCGCTCCCCGTTGGTTCCGCCGACCCCTCCGCTGCCCCCGGCACACCCTGCTCCTCGTGGTTCGACATATTGGTTTGAAGAAGGCGCGTAGCGCACATCCCGCATAATATTGGAACAGCTTTCTCTCCAATTAATTCTTAAATGTATTGCAAAAGGGTACAAAAAAGCGGTTTGCTTTAACAACGCCTAAAAGGTTTTGATTGTTTTTCAATACTTTTACCTGTACTAGAACAGATGCGACGGCCAGCGACGCACAGGATTGGTTGCCGTTCCTTCGCTAAACGCAGGAACTGCTCCCCGCGTCGTAGTAAATCCTACCCCGTATCCCGCGCGTAGGGACGCCTCAGGGAATGCGTAGCTACTTCCGCTCGTCGGTGGTTGGCTCCGGACGTCGCTGAAACGGGTGACGGGTGTCAAGTTTGCGATGACGTAGCGGCGTCAAAGT
This sequence comes from Ixodes scapularis, assembly GCF_016920785.2. Classification (NCBI taxonomy): domain Eukaryota; kingdom Metazoa; phylum Arthropoda; class Arachnida; order Ixodida; family Ixodidae; genus Ixodes; species Ixodes scapularis. Next base: position 56,699,565 of record NW_024609880.1, on the reverse strand, counting down.
GGGCAGAGCCGCCACGTGAGTGTTGCTAGGATACGCTCCTCCTTTGCATTACGTCACTTCCATGTACCTTTTCTCAAATGTCCAACCTAGCGATCCAGGCACCGCTTCCACGACTACATGGAGAAGAAGCAAGCGTGCACAAAATGCTGGATGCTAGGACACAGACCGGACACGTGCATCTCATCAATCGAGGGGAGGTGCCCCAACTGCCGGGAGTTTCATGAACACCACCCAAGAGACTAGGAGTTCGCACGGAATACAGGTGCACTCTAAAGTGACTAATATACGGCAAGCAGCACTATACAGACAGCAGGAACTGCATGGAGAGATTCAAGCCGCGCAGAATTTGGCAGGAATCCAGAACGGAGAAGAGGACCCCTCTCCCCAAGAAAGGGGACTTTGTCAGTCTCATCCCTGGCAAAGTAGACGAACCCAAGTCAGTGCAAGGGAAGAGCTACATGCAAGCCCTGCAAAAAACACAAGCTCCGCTGCAAGGACAGGATACGAGAACTGGAAATGAGAACCTCGAGAAAGCATTGAAACAACTCCGGGAGGAATTAAAACAGCTCCGGGAAGAGCGGCAAGATGAGCGCATAGTTTTTGAGAAGGAGCTTCAAGCGGAACGAGCCAAGTACGAGAAGGAAATCAACGAGCTCCGAAGGAAACCCGGTAGTGCAGAGGCTGGAGACGAGCGAGATCCCCGCCGGGCCGCTCCCTCGGCGCCAGTGACGTCAATACCGACCAAGCAGATGGCGTATGACGTAACACCGGAGAGCTTGCAAACAACTACCTCGTTTCGAAGACAAAGAAGAAGAGGCATCAGAAGTCTCCCTGGCCGACACGGTATCTGTTAAAGTACGGCGCGTATGCAGCCAAGGGGACTGTGACGCCAAGTTTGCCATGATAATGCAGCAGCAGAAGGAGATGCAAGAAATGGTTCGCGCCTTCATGCATTCACTTGAAACAAAATTTCAAAGTATGGGATCTCAAATTGGAAACATTGAAGCTCGACTCGAAAACACAATCATGCATCAAAATGGACGAGGACAATAATTCCTTTCAAGTATGGCAATGGAATACCTGTGGCCTCAGCACCAAGATCAATACACTAAAGATGCTCATTCTGCAATGCAGAGGGACAACCGGATATAATTGGAATACAGGAATCGAGCGAAAACTGCAACATACCCGGCTACGACAGGTACGACGAGAGTAATGCAAGCAGTGGTAAAATTGAGCACCCCTTCGTCAGAAGATCACTCCCCGTGAAACTACACGATATCTCCCTGGACCAAGGAAGCAAAGCAATTACAACAAAAATCATCCCGAAAAAGAAGAATCAGCGGAGTCTGTTGGTGTGCCATGTATACTCACCTCCAAAAGACATATCAGATTCCATTGCCACTATTTTTCAGAAAGCAGAGACAATAGCCGGAAACAACCATATTCTCGTTATTGGAGACTTTAATGCCGAAAACTCGTCATGGGGGTACCAACGGGATTCGCGCAAGGGCAAGAAGATAGAAGAACAGGCAGACACGTACAAAGACAAGAATCGGAAACAGCGTACAACGAGATCCCAATTCGGACCTTGCTTTCGGCATCAACATCGAAAATTACTGCTGGACAAACAGCAGAGAAAATCCCGGAAATGATCATTATGTAATACAAATTGCACTTAAACTGGATGGACACCGCGGCCGAAACGTTCCAAAACCGACATACACAAACTGGGACGCCTTCCGCGACCTCAGAAATGAAGGAAACATACCAATCTAAGACATCGAAGAATGGGCAGCCAAATTGGTAGAAGATCACCAATTTCTCACCCGTAAAATAGAGAACCCCCCACAAGCAAGATCTATGGATGAAAAGCTGAAGAACATGTTCGATGCCTACAAGTCCATCCACGAAAGATGGCTCCGTACTGTCAAAAGATACCCTAAGCTACGAAAGCGAGCGGCTAGACTATGTAAAGAAATTGAGGTATACGCACAGCAACTCAATGAACAGCTGTGGCAGTAAAACTGCGATGAACTCCAGGGATAGCTAGACACGAAAAATCCATGGCCGCTGTTCAGAAGACTCTTAGCCCCGGAGGAAACAAAAACCGAAAAGAAGAAACTCCTTGCCAAGATTGTAAGAAACCATGAAGGTAGCATGGACAGCATTTTCGAAGAACTCAGGAAAATTTACCTCAACTCCCCATCGAGGAATCCTATCCACTGCAAGCACTACGCTAAGGACGGGAATGGGGAATTGGACGCTCCTATTACCGAGCAAGAAACGAGAAAAGCCATAATGGGGCTCAAGACGTCTTCAGCACCTGGCGCAGACAGAGTAACAAACAAGATGCTTAGGAACCTCGATAACGAATCTATTCGAATTTTAACAGAATACTTTCATCAAATATAGAACACGAGTAAGCTTCCCAGGAGTTTCAAACATGCAATAGTATGCTTTATGCCGAAGCCCGGAAAACCCCTCGAACTTAAAAGTCTCAGACCGATTTCGCTTACTTCCTGTATTGGAAAACTACTCAGACGAATCATCCAAACCAGGGTACAACTATATGGAAGAGCACAGGCTATTCACGGACCAGATGTTTGGATTCAGGAGAAACTTATCCACGCAAGCCGTCTTTATTCAGCTCAAGGAAGGCAGTTGCACCAAAAGTGGAAGGCCTTGGCAGCACTAGACTTAAAAAAAGCTTTTAATCGCGTCTCACATGATGCCATACTGGATCAGGTGGAAGGGCTTGAACTCAGAAAGAATACCTTCTTGTATTTCAAAGACTTCCCCACTGGAAGAGCGGCCACGATGCAAGTCGAAGGGGAATCATCTGCCGTATTTGGAATTAGCGAATGAAGCGGTACTCCTCAAGGGTCGGTCCTCTCCCCGCTTCTATTCAATATCGCCATGATCCCTCTATCCAAGAGACTACAGGAAAAAGGAGGCTTATGTCACGCAGTATGTGCGGATAACATTTCACTATGGACATCGCTCCCATCTCCACAGATGGGCAACGTCATCAGCGCTGGCATCAGTATCGTCAAGGAGGAAGCCAGCAAGATGGGGCTGGAATGTGCCGCGGACAAATCGGCTCTGTTTCTAAGAATGCCAAAGAGTCATACACAGGCGAAAGATATGGAATTTTACCTTACACTCCAGAAAATCTACATTCCAAGAGTTAAGCATACGAGGGTACTTGGATTGAAAGTCTCCGTAGGTAACAGACAAAACGAAATTATCAAGAGCATAACTGCCAAAGTGGGCAGCACTGCGCGGCTCATCAGAAGAGTGTCAAACCGCAACTATGGACTCAAAGAAGATGACTCATGCATGCTCATACGTGCCTTCATACTCAGTAGGATCATGTATGCTGCTCCCTACATGAATCTCAGCAAATCCTCCAAGGGATCCATCGATGCAACCATACGCAAGTCGTTCAAAACAGCACTAAGTATCCCAAAAACCACATCAAATAAAGTGCTAGAGAATTTTGGAATTCACAATAACTTTGATGAAATGGTACTCGCGCAACGCGAGGCACAAATTACAAGACTATCCAGGACTGCAACAGGCAGGACAGTGCTTAGACTCATTGTTGAAGCGGAAAGAAAAATTGAAGACGGGAAGACAGACGTACTGAGTGTATGGCTCAACACCACGTACAGCACCCAAGAATATGAATACGGAAAGAAACCAGGGCAGGGGGAGAGCCCGCGCAAAGGCTCTGAATAAATTCCAAGCGAACCTGGAGCACATCTTTCACGCGGATGCCGGACCATACCCAGGGCGACCTGGAACCTTTGTCATTGCGGTTCACAATGCTAAGCAAGATGCAACGGCCACGATCAAGGCCAGCATTATCGACGAAGCTGAAGAAGCGGCCGTTGCGCTCGCCAGAATACAAGCCCACCGGTTGCAACACAAAATAGCAACCATCACCAGGGACTCGAAAACCGCCATATTAAACATCTGCAGAGGAAGAGTTGGAGCGGCCGCAGCCAAACTACTCGGCAAGACGTCTCCAGACCAGGAGGCAAGACACACACTGACCTGGGTCCCGGGACACTCGGGGCAACTGGGAAATGAGGCGGCCCACTCCCCCACAGCCCGAGCTCTTAATTACCGGGCAACGAGGGGAGAGGGCCTCCCGAAAACCCAGGGAGATCACAGCTGCGGGTCTTCTCCGTACTTACAAGGTCCTTTAACCTACGGGGAAGCTCTCAGGAAATCAAGATATCAACGCAGGTTGTTTGGTATGCCACACAAGAAGCTCTCCAGAGCTCAAGAGTACACCTGGATAATGCTTCAATCCAGAAACACGCTTACCCCAAGAATTCTAAGAAGATCCTGGCCGGATATTTTCTCCGGACAGTGCGAAGAATGCAACCTGGAAGAGGGTACCTGGTCTCACGTCTACTGGACGTGTCCTAGGAACCCACTTCTATCGGCTCTAACCACCCCCGAGGAGGACGTGGACTTGCCTGCCTGGGTATCATTCCCAGCCTTTGAAGACTACGAGACTCAACTAAAGATCATGGAGCACACCCAAGCCACAGAGAAACGGCTACGGATGCAGCTGACGACGAGAGGACCAATCCTACCTCCCCTGCCCCCTTAATCACCCTAACCATTACGCGTGAATAATTTGGTTCAATAAAGTTGACTGACTGACTGACTGACTGACTGACTCCCGAGTACGGATAGGAGTCACTTTTCAAAGCAGACTCTATGGCAGTTTCTCAACTGAGTTATTTTAGTAACGTTTTTCCATACACCTTTTTCACAAGGGCGCCGCCATCTTGAATGTCGTCACTTCTGGTATGCGGTAAAACATCGTTTTTATCTGTCCACGCCGCTGGAAGGTGTTTGCGAAAAATGTGTGATTGTCACACATTCTTGTTCTGCCTCACCTATATTTTCCCGCGTATAGACCATTCCATCTAGCGCTCTCTGGGCGGCACCATTTTGTTCAACCGCAGCGCCCTCTCCACACATCCGGGAAGTTCAGCGGGTTCGGCGGGGTAACACGAGAGAGAGGGCACGCCACCGACTCCGCTAGCAGACGACAAACCGGGAGGTTGCCGTTCTCCATCTTTGGGCTGTATCGGCGGGCTCTACCGAACATCGAACTCTCGCTCGTGGCTGCCGTTGTGAAGTGGTTCGCGTTCTTAGAATAGTTGTGGCTACTCCAAAATCAGCCTATAGCTCTCTGTTGTTCTGTTTTGCTAAATGATAAACTAGCATATCTTTTTTCCGTTACTTAAATAGCAGCTGAGTCAGCCGGCAGTACTACCCTCAACTACTGCGTGTATTGCGGCAGGAGAGCACGTTTTTATTTATTATTTCAGATTTCCACTCATGGTCGCTAAAGGCCTACACCAGTACGAACTTTTGTATAGTAAAAAAGGTACAGCAACCGGATTTTCTTTTCGCCAAAGAGACCGGCCAATCTGACACAGTTTTCCCTACTTTTATTTTTTATTTGCACGCAGGTAACAGTGCAATTGGATCCTGTGAATCTTTTTATCTAGCATAGTATTACACGAGAACTGGCATACCAAAATCTGCGCATCTGCGCTTGAAAGTTCCAAAATGACGCGATTTTAAACAGAGTTTGCACGCCAGCCGGACGCTAGCTACAGCCCACTCGGCGGAGCGGACGGCTTGCGGGGGAGAGGGGGAGTGCATTTTTTTTTTCTCTTTTACCCTCTCTGCTATGACCCTAATGGAACGGTCTATAGGTTGATACGCTTTATTATCTTTTCGTCCCGCATACCAGATACGGAACCCACGTGACTGAGAACGACAGGGAACAGAAAATGTCTATAGGGAGTATTCACTGGTGGCTATAAGTAGAGTGCCTTCATACACACGCGCGCTTTTGCTTGAGTGGTGACATCTCAGCCATTTTTCCGCCCAATTGTTTTTTGTATGCATTTTGAAGTGCGCGCAATCTGGTGTGGCAATCTCAGCTCGGGCGCGTAGCTTTGGCTAATGCATAGACGCCATTTCACCGCCCAAGTCACGCACCGAGTGCGCGAGAGCGTCACGCGCTGGCACATTCGGGGCAACAATGGATGTCTTCACCCTGAGACAGACAGACATGTAGGCACCCTAGCTATAAGGGGTATTCACTGGACGCCATATTTGAGGGCGATGTTTAGAGCGCATGCCAAGACCAAGCTCACATAAATAGGTTGCTTAGACCGTCAGTCTTGATGGCGCGGAATGCGCGTTGCAAAATATCCGCGGGAGCTTGTCGTCAGCGCGCGCTCAGCAGTCGTGCACACAGCTATGGCCGCCAGTAAATACTCCCTATAGCTGTGTGCGCAACGGCTGAGTGCGTGCTGGTGGCGAGCTTCCACAGTTCTTTTGCAACGTGCATTACGCACCATCAAGATTGCCAGTCTTAGCAGCCTATTAATGTGAGTTGGGGGGGGGGGGGGGGGATCGGTGGCCGAATGGGCTAGCGCGGCTAGCGCACACCAGCTCGGAGCACGTGGAGTGGAAGCTCGCGCGGCAGAACCCAGGGTACAGTACCCAGGGGATCATGGGCTCAATCCCCACCCCTGCCCGTATCGATTTGGATGAGCATCGTACCGGCGTGTGGTCGAGTGCCACTATACTGGCTGGTGCACGTTAAACACCCCAGGCTAGCGGTGTTTGTTGCACCGGCTAAGTTTCTCATCTACAGCGAGTGACTGGTGGCAATCTTGAAATGGCTGACCAACTACACGCTGTCTAGATATCCACACAACCCCTATTATCATTATTTAATGTGAGCTCGTTCTGAGCATGCGCTCTAAACGTCGCCCTCAAATATGGCGTCCAGTGAATACCCCCTATACACCAAACCAACTCCCTGACGCTACTGTACTGCGGTGGCGCTGCTGTCGGCACAGCGCATGCGCACACGCTTCCCGTCACGGAAATCCGGTTTCCACGCACAGACACCTCTCACACTTTTGGCGTTACTTGATCGGCTCTCTCGCGTCGTAGTGTCGGCCGCAGTCCGACTTAAGGCTCTGCGCAGCAAACGCGGCGTTGCACAGAACACATAGATGCTGATTGGTCGCAGGTATCGAGTTCCCGCTCGTCGGCCAATCGAAGGCCTATGCTCTGCGCTACGCTACGTTCGCTGCGCTCAGCGTCGGGGTATAACAGAGCCTTTACGCCCGAGTCCCACTCGAGCGACAAACAGAAACAGACGACAGCGGCTAGCCTCAAACAGATACAGCACGCTCGCGATGGTATTAGCGGCAAGATGTTTTGATGGCGCCCTCCTATGGTTCCGCCTTGTGACGTCATTACCTTGGAAACAACAAGTTCGATGGTGTTTGTAAATAGCATGGTGGAAACTTGAAATCATTGCGCTCTCAAAGGAACACTGCCAACACTGTCAAAATTAAGGTTCTTTCATTCCTCTTATTTCCGTCGATGATAAATCCTTTTGTGACGTCATAGTCAGCGTTCGGCCAATCGTGGAAGGCCGACCGCAGCGACGTTTTTGGCCGCGCACGTCGCCAATACCTTTGGCAGGTGTTTAGTCGTCCGGTGCTCGTGAAGTAAGCACGAGTGATTACAAGCCTGCCAAAGATATACCCTCGCGTGCATGATGGTCGTGTTTGAGCATAGCCTCCTTTATTCTGCAAACACTGTCAAACCAAAGTCAAACCACGAAAGACTCTAGTTTGAGGCTTGTCGCTGTCGTTTGTTTCTGTTTGTCGCTCTAGTGAGATTCGGGGAAGACTGAAACGGAGTACAAAAACAAAATATGAGCGGCTTCACCTATTTTTGCAACCTGCGTACATGATTTTTTTTTTTTTGCGTGTATACTTTGCAGATTAGTAAAAAAAAAGTGAGAGTTACGATTTTGCAGAGTTCGTTTTTTAATATTTATAAACACCGCCGGGAACTTAGTAACTCATACGCAGCGATTCACAACGTAAAGCATCATGGAAAAAATTAATTGAAATATTCTATATTTAACTGCCGAATGAAAATATATGTAACTTAGCTGGGCACTTTTGTAAAAGTTTTGTAACGAATTTGGAAGTGCACTTCTATAAGAAAAGTTATATTGCGTTAGTTTGTTTTGTATGAAAATGTATTTTGGGAAGTACACTCCGCGACACTGATGACTCAAACGAATCATCTCAGGTTTTTTTTTTTTTTTTCCAGTATTTAGGAGTTCTCATTAAAACTAACAAAGTAGAGGAAGGTTCTCAGTTGGGGCACTAACCTAAGTGTTACATTTTTATACCTACCAGTAACCTTTCGAAGTTAAATCCTAAAAAGCGCCTAAGTAGTGTTCGTGCTAACAGTGTGGCGCAGTGTATCTTACCTCGGCACTTTAAAAAAACACGTTTTCTTAGAAAGGTAAGCGTCCCTTTAAACTGCTGTATAAAGGCAATAATAAATGAATAAATAAAAAGAGCTCGGATGTTGTGTTTACACTGTGTGCATAAAACTTCTACATTGTGTAGACGATGTCAGCCGCCTCCTGCTAGATCCCGAAGTTAAGGAGACGCGCCCCGAGGCATCCTCGCTCGAGTCGAGGCACGGGAAGGAAAAATGTCAGACGCGTGTCGAGAACACGAGTACGCCCGTGTCGTTGTTCGTCGACCTTTCACGCACGGATGAGAGATTTCCTTCACCTCCTCAAGGACTTCTTCCTGGCGGTGGAACAAGCAGGAAGTAGAACAAAGGATTCTCGCCACTTGCAGCTTCCTTCCGAAAGTCCCCAGCCGCCTCCATCGGTTCCCGCTGTTGGGAAAATTGCGCGACAACGGCATAATGAGACCCTTACGAGAATATTGAGCGGATCCCCGATTGTCTGCTTCATGCTCTTCGCAAATTGGAGGAACGCGATCAATGCTTGCAGCGCTCGACGGTTACAGAATGAAACAGGTGTTTGTTTCATTCCGTAACTGTTACTTACATCTTTGAATGAAATATAGAACCTGCATTATTCAGAGGTAAGTGATTTGTTATTGAAGGAAGTGATTATGTCAACATTCTGTAACAGCGCGGAGTAAGAATTCATTCAATGCGGTCGCTCGTGCCCTGGTTCAAGCGTTCAAACTATGCACACTGGTTTGTGGTTTTTCATATCTTCGTATGCCAATGTTCACCAGGCCCTTCACGCTACATTTATTCCCTTATATGTGCTTCAAAACCTGCTGCGCCACTATAAGGATTAATGTTTCTGTCCTGTTTACAAACATTCGAAGTGCCATGCCAAAACTAGACGATCTTCACGGTGTTCACGAGAGTATAGCTTACCTGACATAGACATTATTACAGAAACGTGGTTAAAACCTATTGAAGACAACGAAATATTTCCAGTTATTTTTAACTACAACGTTTTTCGGCATAACCGATAAGATCAGAGAGTTGGTGGACGGCTGAATGCAGTAAAAATGCATATTTCTTCTTTTGACATTTGTTTGTTGAACAACAAATTGGAATTTAGTTGTATATGTTTGTACCCTCTTGATTAAGATTGTAATAGGTGTGCGTTATAAGCTACCCGACTGTGTTTATCTTTTCACGCGGATCTGTGTTCTTTTCTGCTTTTCCGTCATTTTCCGAAAGCCGACGTGTTAATTGTTATTCGGTGACTTCAATTTTCCTCTTATAGGCTGGTCAAATTTATCTGGCGGTTCCACCGCATCGAGACAATTCCCAGAGATGTGTCTCACATAACTAAACCAACTCCCTCAGATACTAGAGAGTTTTAGGGAACCGGAACAAAATACGATCGATAAACAAAAACGATCGATACCTTGGATCGGGCGTGTGGACCGATCGTGTGCCCTGAAACGGCGTTGGAGGAACCGTATTTGCAGACGATGGCAGACGATCGGTACAGGTCGCGCCCCCTGGCAACGGAAACCTGCATTTGCCTCATCGAGAAAAGACAAATTTGCGTCTGTTTGTACAAATCGCAGAAACTTAAGGAAATAAATATCGCACCCTAATTATATAGAAAACCAAAAATATAGTATACCTACTTATAGTTCGTCTCATTTTTTTACTGGAATGAATGCGCTTCCGTAATACAAAACCTGGCGCACCACGGCGTGTCGCCCCTGGCACAGCGAAGTTCTAAAATGTTGGTCTGCTAAGAAGCAGACGAGCTTTCCAACAACAATGGCGCTCGATCTTTTTGACCATGACTTGGAGTTGGCTCTATTCAGCGAAAGAAATTTAGAAAAAGTGATTTTGTACGACTGTCTGCGCACTAACCGCTCATTCACACTGGAAGCGGATCCGCGTTCGCAAAGCGGTTGCGAATGCGGTTGTATAAAGATCCAGTGCAATTGCACGCGCACCTGATGTCATCGAGTGCGCGTGCAATTGCACTGAATCTTTATACAACCGCGTTCGCAACCGCTTTGCGAACGCGGATCCGCTTCCAGTGTGAATGAGCGGTAAGTGTGGCGTGAGTCTCTTTTGAACTTCCTGCTTTCTATAAGCGAGGCACGCACGCGCGTGCCGTGGGGCCAGTGACTTGTGCAGGGGCACGAGGGAATAAACATTCTTTTTGGTGTGCCGCAACACGGAGTCAGTCGCATTTCTTTCGGGTGCCACCGAGCACCGATACACTAAGAGAAGCCGCTTGTTGGCGGCAAGGCATAGGACGTTCAACTTGGCGTAGCTTTTGAGTAAACAAAAAAGTTGTCGAAGAAAGGGTAAAAGCACAGGCGAGCTGGTGAAGAACTTCCATCGTAAACCGGAGACACGGAAAAATAAAAAAACGGACAAAACAACAACAAGTCTCAAACACAGCTTCTAGTTTATTTGAACACCTCCGCTCTTATATATACACAACAACCCTCCTCTCCAAAGGTCGACCTTTGGAGAGGAGGGTTGTTGTGTATATATAAGAGCGGAGGTGTACAAATAAACTAGAAGCTGTGTTTGAGACTTGTTGTTGTTTTGTCCGTTTTTTTATTTTTCCGTGTCTCCGGTTTACGATGGAAAAAAGTTGTGATACACGGAATGATGTGTGGATACCAAGAATGATCTGCCAGCTTATTTTGGTTTTTTTTTTCTTTCAGTTTACCAGATTTATATACTTGGGGAATAAAATAATGCCTCGACCGTACATGGTAACTTGTTTTCTAATAAATCATGCGTTCTCAGCGGGCAAGCTTCGGTGTTTTACATCAACCAAATATGATGTTTGCACCAAACACGTCCTGATATGCTGAAACGTTGCCGAAAGCAAACTCGATTTGGCACAAGAATACGCTCGCGCGCGCTTATCATCAACATTCGAAGTCCTCTGCTAACGATCCTGTCTCTTTCCCTCGAGGCCCAATGCAGGATCGAGTATTAAGAAAGCCATGGTCAAATAAAACTGGAAATATTAAATCTCGAAGAAAATACAAAAATAACCAAAATATACTCACTTTCTCAAGTTGATGCGGCCATTTTTCTTGTACAAAGCTAATTCAATTCAATTTTCAATTTAATTAAATTTTTATTTTAAGATCAAGTCATACAAAATAAAGAGCTGGCCCACAAAAGCAGCATTTTGCTTGTATGTGGGGCCAGGCGACCAACTACAATACATGTTGTTACAAAAAAAGAAAACACTCCGCAGCACAAACAAAAAAAAAAATGAAAGGAACACAAAATTAGCAGCACAAATAAATACAAAAAGGAACACTTTAGAGCATGAAATATAGGTGTTTATAGCCAAGTCTACTCACGCAACCATGAAATAAAAGTACGAAACATCTCCAACGGTTAGGCTACGATATCTACAGCTCAAATGCTTGACACCAATTCCTTAGTTTCCTTTTTAGTACCCTAGTGAATTCTATATTCATAAGGGACTCTGGGAGTTCGTTAAATAAGGAAGGAATGTAATGATTTCTGTTTTTCTTTCCATACAGTGTGTATATTTTTGGAATGACGTATCTTTCAGTACGTCTCAAATCTCTATTTTTATTTACGAGGAGGTCAATCCGTTCCTTCGCTCCTCGCAACGAGAAGTTCTTTTTCAACGCTGCGTAATTCCAAAGTGCTAGAGCGAAAAAGGAGTAGCACCTAGCACCTCCCGAAGTAGAAAGATGTTGTCTACTGCTGTAAACCGCTTGCGAGGAGGAGGTGGAGGGACGGTGGTAGATGCGGCGCTCATGTTGCTCTCATACGGTACAGATAGACGATCACGGTCGTACGCCCGAGTACCGATCGTTGCGCCGTGTACGGTTCGACCACGAAGAAAATATAAAGGAAAACCTGTAACTTTACTACTGTACACTTATTAAAACTATCATCCAATATTCAAAGGGCTCGTTTTATAGGATATATGTGATTAGCATTAGTACAGAAATTTTTAATTCATGCAGCATTTTTAAACTAAAAAATATCCAGAGCCATCATGCAGAAGGCTGTTGCTCACTCTGTCGCCACTACAGAAAATCCTCAGTCATAACAGCAGCTGTAAGAAACGGGTGATAAGTGCTCAAGATGCAAATCCAATGTTTGTATAAAAAGAACAAAAAAAAACGTATAATACGTAAAAAAAAAAAAAAAGTGTCTGGGCGAGCGGGATTTGAACTTTCCACTGCCGGTCCTCCATGAACTCAACAAATCGGCGCTCCAATCCACTAAGCTACCGAGCTTTTTTTTTTTTTTTTTTTTTTTCTTCTTTATTGCACACTGAGCTACCGAGCAGACGACTTCTGGTTACGCTAAATACCAATTTATTTCTATTGAAAAAGTTCTATTGCGTTTTGTTTTTTATTCTTTTTCGTATTTGCTGACTAAAACTTTATGGACTTGCTGTCACACATGGCGCTCCTGCCAGGCACTGCCACGAGTTATTTTATTCATGTTTGGAGCCCCGGCACGCTCTCTCGGCCAGCAAAATAGGCGTTTTGCTAACCAAGCGAGACTGTCCCTGTCGGCCATTGGTCGTGCCGGTCGTGCCTTACGGTTCCACCAGCGCGTTACGGTAAGATCGCAGAAGACAGGCGCATGCGCAGTTCGTACCGGAGGGCCCATCGTACCGTATCGGATGTGCAAAAACGGTTCCCTAAAACTCTCTACTATCCTAGACTTGATACCAGTGTTGTGGCGTTACCGAAGAAAAGTAACGAAATACGTTACTCGTTACTTGCAAATAAATGTACCGCGCTACCGTCCTACATTACTTCACAATAACAGGAACGCATTATCGTTACCGTTACCGGTATAAAAAAACGCAAGTTACGTTTGCGTTACTTTTTTTTAGATATGAATTATCACGTTTTACTGTTTTTATGTTAGAGGTAGGCATAAGTGGCATATATCGAGAAACAGAATGTCCATTCATATAACACCTTTTGGCGGTCTAGTTGGTTCATGATCTTAGAAATAAATGAACTGCGTAAAGGACGACGACAGAGGTAGAAACGAGTACGACACACAGAGCTGGAGTTGGAAGTCTGCGCTCTGTGTGTCGTACTCGTTTCTACCTCTGTCCTCGTCCTTTATTTATTTATTTATTTATTTATTTATTGAAAGTACCCTCAGGGCCCGAAGGCATTACAGAGGGGGAGAGCACATACATGAAACAAAGATAGTAATATAGTAACAAGTCAACAATATTAAATATACAACAAACAAAGAATAATAATAATAATAGGTCATGGGTCACTGCTAAAATAGCTAATAGTAGCAATCAAACCAGGGAGGTGGTTCCATTCCTCGGCTGTGCGGGGTAAAAAAGAAGATTGAAATGTTGTGGTAAACGAACTTGGAACTCCAACTTTATGCTGATGGTCAAGACGGGATGAAATGTAAAAGTTCATTTATTTCTAAAGTCCATTCATAAACTGAACGTAACTACTTATTCTTTTTTTACGGTTTCTCCTAAATACTAATAAGAAAAACGCAAAGAAAAAATGAAAGACGTTTACAAATCTCTGTAAGGCTAAATCAGAGCACAGTTCTTGTGGTATTTTAATTTTGCGATATACCGTGTTCAACCATTTAAGAAAGCAATATATACGTATATGTTCCAATATAGACCTCATACTACTCATATATATATACACATATATATATATATATATATATATATATATATATATATATATATATATATATATATATATATATATATATATATATATATAGTGAGGAGGAGGAGGGGAGGGTACGGAGGACGCTCCTCCTCTTCCCTACCCTCCCTTCCTCCTTCGGTTACGCCGACGGTGACGCCGGCGCCGCAAAACACGCGAACGAGCGCCTAAGAGCAGCGCTTTAAAACCGAATCGCGGTCAGAGATACCAGACAGTTGTAGTATAGCGTTGCTGGCTCCTACGTACGCAACACGCAATAGTATAACGTACGCTAAAAATGACCTGCTCGGACCGAATTTAGTTGTGCGCTACGTTTTCGGTTGAGCACCGCGCATGATCTTGGTTAAATTTAGTAGAGCCGTAGAATTCCGCGTTTTATAGCGCAACCATGCTCCTGGAAAGAAATATTCAAAATGAAAACGTGTCCATTCATTTTATTTCACATTAAACCAAGTCGCAGCTGCCTCGTCAAGCGCGCTTTTCTACGGGGTACAGAGGCTAAGAGTACGAGTGCGTAGCCAAATTCGATCACGGAGCCTCCGTCAGTCGTCCCGTGGAAACGGCACCTTTTATCAATGCTATCGCGGAATGAAATTCATGACCTACTGATGTCCAGGGCATAGCGATATTCGGCGATTTCTTTTAGAGTCGTTCGTCCGTCGGCGATCAACTGTGCGAATAGGCTTACCGTTGAGCAGATCGCAGCGTTGACGCACATTACGAGCGGCGAACATTTTCACTGTGCACTCCTTCAGCTGCACGGCGATCTGATTCGGTCGCGGTAGGTCCCAGAAAGGATTGCCGAGCTGAACACCACGCAATTTCACGTAACACAGAACTTCGAAAACACCACGTCGCCCTTGCTGCGCCAGTCGGGGTAACCGCCATATTGAAACTGGCGCTCTCGTTGGGTACGAGATCTCTCGAGAGCGTACCGCAAAGCCCGCTACCCTGCCACGCAAAATCCCCAGCGTTGCGTGCGTACGCAATACGCTAGCCCCTCTATTGCGTTCCACGTATGCGCACCCCCGACCCGTAATTTCCTTGCGTACGCAAAGCTATAGCATACGGTCTACTAAAACTGTCTACCATTCCGTGTTCTCTCGTACAGATTGAAGTACTGACGCCGAAATTATCTGGGCAAAGCTCTGTTTTTCAAGACTTTCAGTCTTGGTGGATGCGTTGTGTCGTCCGCCCAACGGCAATGTTTCCTCCTTGGGGGCCTTGCAGCATTTTATTTTCGAATTCTCTAAGCGTTGCACTCACATTGTGATTGCGGGTGATATTAACTTGCAACACATCGACTGGGACCAAATGCAACCTCCACTGGAGCGTCAACAATTTCACTTACTAATTGATAGTGCGTTTTCATGTAACCTTATTCAAGTCGTCCGCAGTCCTAAACAGTCTACCAACTCCTGTGAGAGTTTGCTCGACTTGGTCTGCGTCTAATCTAAGATAACTCGGCAGGGCGCCCGCTGCGAAATACTTGAACGCGTTTTTGATCACTCTCTTGTTTTTTTGCAATCTTACCTTAGCCTGCAAGCTCTCTGCTAACATTGACGTTAATTTCGTGATTTTAGTCGCGCGAATGTTGACATTCTGGATACTTTAGAGGAAAGCTTTTCTCAATTCATGTTCAAAACTGCTAACTGTTCAACCAATGATTTGTGGTCGCGGTTTAAATTTACGGTAGAATTCTGCGTCCAGAGACATGTTCCGCTGCGTGTCAAGAAGGCACAACACGTGGATCACAAGTTATATTCTTCATTTAAAACGCAGACTACGCCGAGCTCACAAATTTTGTAATGCACATAATACCCTCCTTGCGCAGAACCCTCCCTGCGCAGGCAGTTAAAGGCGTCAGTCAAAAATGCTAAATATTTTTTTTAATGTCATGTTACATGGTTGTTGTTGTAGTAACCCCGGGGAAGTTTTGAGATTTCTTGAAGTAAAAAGTCTACTATTAAGGACATAAAAATGTTCAGTGGCACTTTTAATGAGAGGCAATTGATATCTCACGCCGCTAACGGCTATTTTATTTTTATATTTAGTGTCGACCAAGAGATAGTTCCTGAATATGATGTTTCTCGTAGAACTATACCTGAAATTACCATTTCCAAGGAAGGCGTTTTGGCTACAATCCTTAATCTTTATACCAGAAAGAGCTGCGGCCCTGATAATATTCCGAACCTTTTCTCTTTAGGTACGCCGAATGGTCAGTTAAGTCCCTGCACTTTATTTACTGCCATAGCCTCAGCAAAGGCACAGTACCCGACGAATTGAAAATTGCCAGAGCATTACCTACCTTTAAATCAGGCGACAGTCACGGTATCGTCAATTACAGACCCGTTTCTTTTTTGTCTACGTCTAGTAAAGTACTTGAACGCCTAATTTTAAGCATTTAATTGTATTGTTCGATAATTATGATTTTTTTTAGGATAAACAGCATGGGTTCAGACCCGGGATGTCCACAGTAACTCAATTATTTCACACAAAACACGAAGTTTCGGCTACCATTGAGGCAGGCGGTCAAACTGACGTAATATTTCTTGATTTCGCGAAAGCTTTTGATCGCGTGCCGCATCAAAAACTGTAACACAACTTGCGCTGCATTATCACTAATGAGAACATATTACGTTGGCTCGATTTGTTATCTAACAAATAGATGGCAGTATGTAAGCGTTGATGGTGTTTTCTCGCCTGAATCACCTGTCTTGTCGGGTGTACCCTAAGGATCGGTTCTTGGGCCACTCTTGTTTTTAACTTCAATCATTCAATGGAAATAGATAGTTCGTCTGTTCAATGTCGCTTTTTTTGCGGACAATTGTGTTTTATTTCTAGTGTAAAGAGTTTGTCCGACCAGGAACCCCTTAATCGCCGTCTCTCTTCGATTCATTCGTAATGCACAAAGTGGAACATGGTTTTGAACTAAATAAAATGTGATCAAGTGACTGTAACGCGTAAAAGCATACATTTCTCTTTCTCGTATTGTTCAAACGCCGAACTACTGGTGTCTCTTTATCAATTTTGATATCTCGGTGTCATAATAACTTCAGATCTAATCTGGAACGCCCATGTAAACTACATAGCCAAAAAAGCTATGCAGAATTTGTAGTTTTTGAAACGCAATTTTTCTCACTGCGCTTTTCAAGCTATTATCAGACCGATGTTAGAGTATGCAGGTGTTTTCTGCCCCCCCCCCCCCCCTTCTTCCCACTAATTTGTTTATCGATATGCTTGAGGCAATCCGAAAAAAAAGCACAGCGTTTTGTGTATAATCGGTATAGTTTCATGCCTTCAATTTCCGACCTACATGTTTTGTCTGGATTGTGCGATTTAGCAGTACGACTAAAACTAGACCGCCTTAATTTTTTTTTATATGTTCTAAGGCAAATTGCGTTTCCAAAGCCCACACGGAAAAACGCCGTTGAACTCTCACTGAACCGTTCTGTAGAACCACTTTGTTTAAAACCTCCTTCTTTCACAATACAGTGAATGAATAGAACAAGCTTCCCAAGGGTGTTGTTAGTTCGGTGTGACTTGCTACTTTTAATGATGCTTTATGTAAGCACTTTGCCACGCAGATAATTCACTATCATGTTATTGATACATGGTTACCTTGGGATGGTCCGCTGTTACAGTTGTAAGACCCCCTGCTTTGGAATTCAAAGTGAATGTTAGCAGTATAGACAAATAAAATAAAATAAAAGAAATTCACATGGCTGGGCGCCTAGAAAACGAAAGAAAATTTAAGTGTAATTTTTAAGTGTTATGAAGAAAAGGTAACGATCGAGTAACGTAACTCCGTTACTCGTTACTCAAAATAAGTAACGTAAGTACTTTACCCGTCACTGTTTTGAAAAAGTAGCTAGTACGTTACACGTTACCGAAAAAAAGTAACGCGTTACTTGTAACGCCATTACTTGTAAAGCTTTCCCGCGAACACTGCTTGATACTAACCACCTCACCAGACGACTCGAATCAATTCACTACTGTGAAGGTAGTGATCGATAGTGAATTGATTTTACATAGTTACATCAATTCACTACCGATCACAGGCTGCTGCATATTGACTTGTCACTTCCCGTCATCATGTATTATCCTATTTCTAAGATAACCAATGGCTATAAGAAGGCTGATAATGTATCAATAAACAGTGAATTGATTGGCAAATTTCATTTACTCTTACGTTGCTAACTTTTATTATAGACCGGTAGAGGAGAAGGGGGTGCTATTTAAAACAAAATTAAATGAACTTGTGGAAACATTCTTTCCTGCAATTTGTATTCGTACAACAAATTTATTCAACTAATTTATGGTTCAGCAAAGCTTTGCTTTCCATACGAAATAAAAAAGAGACTATTTGCGACGGTCAAACATATCCACACGTCCTAATCTTGGAATGCTTATAATTCTACACTCAGGGAGTACACCAGAAATCTTAAAATGTCAAAAAATAAATTATTCGTTCATGACATATCATCTATCCTACGAAGTAACCCAAGGAAGTTCTGGAACTTAGTATATCCAAAGGGTAACAACCCTATCATTCATCTCAGCAACGACAACGGCGACTCAAACCTGGAGAGTGACTACCCTGAAGCACTTAACGACTACTTCTTCTCTACTTTTAGTGTAGAATGCTTAGTCACTGTTCCTACTTATGCCAAAAAGCCTTATGAGCAAATGGCCAAAATCAACAGAAATTCAGCAGGTATCGTAAACCTAACCGACCAATTAAAACTCTCATCATCCGCAGGTCCTGACAACATCAATTCCAAAATTCTCAAACAACCCCGAACTATTTCTAGCGAGATTATTTGTCTCTCATATTTAACTAATCACCCTCCGAAAGCCGTCTTCCTTCGGACTGGAAGATTGGCAAAGTTGTGTCAGTTTTTAAACAGAAAATTCGCTCTTCTGTTCCAAACTATCGTCCGATACCGTAAACATCTATCTCGTACAAACTACTTGAGCACATATTTTACTCTCATATAATGGGTCACCTGACAACAAATAATTTCTTCACATTTCATCATAGTTTTCACAAGGGACTTTCTTGTGAGACGAAGCTCTGTGATCTTATGAATGGCCTAAACAGTAACTTCGAGTGTCGTACTCAAACTGACGCAATGTTTCTTGATTTCTCTGAAGCGTTTGACCATGTTCCTCACCAACGTCTTCTTACCAAGCTATCATGCTTTAACCTTGGTCCCTCAGTGTTTAAATGGATACGTGACTTTTTTTCTTCCCGCGTTCAATTGACAGTCATCAGTGATCACGAATCAACCTTAACAAAATATATTTTTTGGTGTGCTTCAAGGGTCTGTTCTGGGACCTCTCTTTTTTTAAATATATATAAATGACTTTAACACCACCCTTCCTTCTAAAATACATCTATTTGCAGATCACTGCGTCGCTGGTAACATGTGTGCACGACCAAAACAAGCTTCAAAATGACCTTCTAAAAATTAACCAATGGTTCAAGCAGTGGTTAATGTCGTTAAACAAGTCCAAATGTAAACAAGTCTCCTCCACTAGTAAAAACATTGTCCTATCATATCAATATGTCATCGACTCTGACCAGATCAACACCGTTTCAACACATAAATATCTTGGTGTAAAACTATCATCGGACCTCTCATGGAATAACAACATTCAAGCCACATATGGTGAATCATCAAGAACTCTAGGTTGCATTCGACGTAACCTTCGCAGTGCTCTACCACTCGTCCGCAAGATGACGTATGACATCGTCGTCAAACCTTAATTTGGAATACACAGCTTCCATTTGGGGTTCCTATGAAGCCTACTCCATACATCATATGGAGGCAGTACAGAACCGGGTCACTCGATTCATCTTGTCTACATACGATTTTTCGGCCAGTGTATCCACCTTGAAAGGCCAACCGACCCTGTCTTTTTTTCAGCTCCGCAGGCAGCTCTCTCGCCTGAGCCTTCTCCATAAAGTCTACTATCATTGTCCCGATCTCAAGAACTCTTTGTTATCACCTCACCACAAAACATCGCCCCCCCCCCCCCTTAACAACTGCTGCACAATTAAACGTAAATCCGGTTCTACAAATGCATTTAATCAGTCCTTCCTCCCTCAAGCCATCTGCGACTGTAGCAGCATACCATCTTCTACCGTCGCCATCATAGACCCCGAAGTTTTTCTTTCAACTTTACCGGTTCGTCTTTCTTGCTATTAGAAATTGTCTCCATTTTGTATTTAACTGAGTTCATCATGAATGCATTGAAGTAACCTGTTTTTTTGTGTCTTGATTAGCAAAAGCATGTATTACATCCCCCCCCCCCCCTAATGTAATGCCGTAACCGGGCCCTTAAGGAGAAAATAAATGAAAGGAAATGAAGGAGATGCATAAAACGTCGTGTACAAGGAGCACAGTTTAAAAACCACGTGCATGAAAGCCACAAAAAAAAAATATAAGTTCTCTCCCAAATACGACCATGAAGTCTGTTCCTAAAACACAGCACTATTGGAAAGGAATATGCAATCTTCCGCCATTAAATCCACTACCTAATAGCCTGGGGGAAAAAATAGTAAGAACGTAAATAAAATTCTGCTACTTTTGACAACGATCCAGTCTGTGGGGAGTAGTCACTGGCGGCCATATCCGTGTGCGCTGCTGCTGAGCGCGTGCTGACGGCGAGCTTCCTCAGTCCTTTTGGAGCGTGCATTTAGCACCATCAAGGTTGCCGGTCTTCGCAGGCTATTAATGTGAGCTCGTTCTGAGCACGCGCTCTAAACATCGCCCTCAAATATGGCGTCCAGTGAATACCTCCTGTAATGCATATACCTATTGCTATATGTGTTCCGCGCGCCACACGCGCACGCCTAACCCGCATAAAGGATTCGAGGTAAATCACCAAAATAAAGCTTTGACGAACGCGCTTGCAAGATTCAATTTGTTTTAGGCATTTACATTACAAAAATTACTACTGCTGAGGCCAGCACGATCGGTGAGTGGAATACCAATCCCTGCATTTTCCTTGATGCCTGGGTAATTTAGCAATAAGTTTATTATCGAGCCCTAGAAAAACACCAGCGGCAGAGCGCGTGGCTTTCAATACGCAGCGCGAACGAAGGAGAGGACATGAGGAGCGGTGAGAAGGAGTCACGTGTTCAACGAAGCTCCGCCTTACAACTACTTCTTGGTCCGGAACAGATCACATCTTGATCGTCGTGTTCTTCGTTAGCTAAAATCCGTACCGGTAGTTCTTAATCCACAAAAAGAGACGTACCTTTCGAGGTGTTTGCTTTCCTCTTTCTGAAAGAGTCCCCGTTCTCTAAGAACCGGTGGACTGCTGAAAACCGTGGAAAATGCAAGAGTGTCACTGCTACGACTATATTTTGTTCCATCTTAAATGTTCACTAAAAGAGTTTCTGAAAAAAAACTTGCTTTTGTAGTCATACTGTCCAGTACATGTCGGTTAATTAATACGCATAGTTCTAGATAACAGAGCTGCCTATTTAACATGTCGCAATAGAAATAGACGCGGGCTATTTCTGCTTTGAAGGCAACTGCCTGGCACTGCCTTCTTGGGAAAATTGGACCAATTAAAAAACCTACATATTATACAGATTGCCAGCGTAATTTTTACAACACTTTTCGGATATGTTGTGGGTTATATTGCCGCGCGCGCAGCTGGCCAAGTAGGCAGCGCGCGCGTGGCCTAACGGTTATCGCGCTTGCCTCCCACGCAGAAGGCCAGGGTTCGATTCCTGGCCGCGACTACACATTTTTGTTGACAGTGTAATTTGATGTTCTAGTGAATTCGAGAACCGTCTTGCTGATTCGAGGTTAGAATGTTCTACGCGCCGAACCTTCTACGCCGAACGATCCAGAAACCCACGAGGGTACATAAGGGATTCCGCCAGGCGAGCGGAGTCAGTTTTCGCCCCAGCGTTCGACTGTGCTGCTACGCCGACTTCGACGCCCGCGACGCTCTGTTGTTATCTTTCGTACTCTTTTATTTTTGGCACAAGTTCGCCATATTAAACGTTTATTTCTCCCTGTTTATTTTCTGTTTTCTTTTGGTCACCACCCGTGACATTTTGGTGGAGGTGCGGGGTACCGCATGCCCGTGCAGCGTTCCCCTCCAAAGGCCCGCAGTGCAAGCCCGATTCCAAGCCCTGTGAGAAGACCACTCAACGCGGAACCTGAAACTTGGACCAGTCGCCGAACCCAAGGTCTACACCCAAGTCAAAGTCAAATTGGACGTTTGAGTGATTTATACAGCGTAAGGTTGGTCTGCCAGTAGGGGCGACACTGGTTTACATTGTAGATGAGCAATTTAGCCAGTGCAGTACAACCGCTAGCCTGGGATCTTTAACGTGCACCACGCAGTAGTGATACACGACCGCACGCCGGTACGATGCTCATCCAGATCGAAACGGGCAGGGGTGGGGCTCGAACCCAGGATCCCTGGGTTCTGCAGCGCGAGCTTTCGCTCCCGCTGCAGAACCCAGGGACTTCTGCAGAACCCAGAATACGGACTTCTGCCACCCAGGACCAGGCAGCCTACGAGGCCGACGATGGATGACCAGCAATCGCAGTCCCCGACCGCCGCCGCCGTCGTCTACCTGCCTGTTGCCCAGCGAACCCCGACGACCTTCCATGGCGAGACCCACGAACACGTAGAGGACTGGCTCCTGCACTACGAACGTGTAGCACGCCATAATGGATGGACCACTGAGCAGCGCCTCCAAAACCTCTACTTCTCATTGGAGGGTACCGCGAGGCAGTGGTTCGAGAACCACGAGGCGTCGCTTACGTCGTGGGACACCTGTATCGCTGGCCTGAAGGAGACATTCACGAACCAGACACGACGACAGCGAGCTGAAGACCTCCTTCAAGTACGAACTCAAGGGCCCAACGAAACGGTAACCAGCTTCGTTGAAGACGTCCTCCGCCTGAGCAGCCGCGCCGACCCTCAGTCCACCGAGGAAAAGAAGCTGCGTATCCTGATGCGCGGCGTGAAGGACGACATTTTCGGTGGGCTCGTACGCAACCCACCGACGACGATTCAAGAATTTGTAACCGAGGCGACGAACATTGAGCGTGCACTGCAAGCCCGAGCCAGCCACTACCAGAGGCTACCGGGCGCCAGCGCGGTTCCGCCGTCCGCTTACGACCTTGGCTCCAGCATCTCCAGCATTCTCGAGATCATCCGGGACGTTGTCCTGGAGGAAATTAAGAAGCTCCTGCCTGCTACCCACCAGCCGGCTTCGGTGTCAATAGCCGAAGTTGTCCGCGACGAGGTTAATCGGGCAATTCAACTGGAGGCTCCTGCCAACGTAGCTGCACCCGAGGAGCCCATCGTGACCTACGCCGCAGTGGCCCGACGGCCAGCGCCTCCTCCTCGCGCCTATGTCGCGCCGCCACGACGCCAGTCTCCTGCGCCGCAGCACGCCCGACGCCGCGACAACCAGCCCCAGTACGCCAGCCAGGAGCCTCGTGTACCCCGGAAGACCGATGTGTGGCGAACGGCCGACCGACGCCCGCTCTGCTACCACTGCGGGGAAGCCGACCATGTGTACCGCCGATGCCCATACCGACGACTCGGGCTGCGCGGTTTCCACCCAAACGACCCGCGCCCCCGGTATGGTGAACGCCCTCGGGAGATCGACGAGTACCTGCGACGACCCCAGTCCCCCGAGCCTGCGTCCCGCCTAGAGTTCCGTTCGCCATCGCCCCGACGTCCAGCTTCGCCGATGCACCGACCACGACGTGAAAGCCTGTCACCCCTCGCTCCTCACCGGGGAAACTAGGCGCGGCAACACCTGGAGGTGGAGTTGCCGAAGACAACCGACGTAAAGAGCCTCCAAGAACGACGGAGCGCTCCCACTCTCCCGACCCCACGCATCACAACGATGCTCCTGCATCGGTGTCCAACAACCTGAACGTTGTGATCGACGGCCTCGACGCATCGGCACTCGTGGACACCGGAGCAGACTACTCAGTCTTGAGTGGGAGGCTCTCCCGCCGCCTTTGAAAAGTCATGACGCCGTGGGAAGGACCCCAAATACGAACCGCCAGAGGACATCTCATCACACCAGTCGGGAGATGCACTGCTCGCGTCGAGATCCACGGTGAAACGTGCCCTGTCAAGTTCGTCGTTCTGCAAGACTGTTCGAGGGACGTTATCCTCGGAATGGACTTTCTCTGCGAGTATGGCGCCGTCATCGACCTCGGAACAAACCGGCTGACGCTACGAAAACCTGCTCCACCAGCGGAGGAACCCCAAGCGACGTCACCCACGGTCCGAGTCCTCGCAAACCACGTAAACCTACCACCTCGGTCGAGTGTTTTCGTACTTGTCGGGATCGATGAAGCTTCCTGTGGCGAAGTTCTTCTCGAGGGAAGCCTCCAATTGCTCCTGGGAAGAGGCATAGGCGTCGCAAGGGGAGTAGCTGAACTTCAGGATGGGCAGACTGTGGCCCTCGTGACGAACTTCCAAAACAAAACGCAACACCTCACGAAAGGTGCAGCCGTGGGCCACGTCGAGAAACTCCGAAACCCCGCCGAAATCACCGCGATTACTGACGAATCCTCGCCGCCCCAGCAAGACAGTACGTCGCCAGCGCAGCTCGACATTGACCCTAAGCTTCCGGACCCTAAACGGCGTCAGCTGGTTAACCTCCTCGCCGAATACCGCGACTGCTTTGCGACGTCGTCGAACGTGCGCCAGACCGCTGTTGCCAAGCACCTTATCGTTACCGAGGACGACGCGCGCCCTGTGCATCGATCGTCGTACAGAGTCTCCGCTAAGGAAAGGGAGGTGATCCATCAGCAAGTTCAAGAGATGCTGAATGACGACATAATCCAACCTTCAAGCAGTCCATGGGCCTCTCCAGTCGTGCTGGTTAAGAAGAAGGACGGAACTCTTCAGTTCTGCGTGGACTACCGGAAGCTCAACACGGTTACGAAGAAAGACGTCTACCCACTCCCCCGCATCGACGACACTCTAGACCGGCTGCGCCACTCTCGATACTTTTCATCGATGGACCTGAAGAGCGGCTACTGGCAAATCGAGGTCGACGAACGGGATCGAGAGAAGACAGCCTTCGTCACGCCGGATGGACTGTACGAGTTCAAGGTGATGCCCTTCGGACTATGCACGGCGCCAGCAACTTTCCAGCGTGTCATGGACACCGTACTGGCAGGGCTGAAGTGGCAGAGTTGTCTCGTCTACCTTGACGACGTCGTAGTATTTTCAGCTGACTTCGACGAGCACTTGAGACGACTCCGAGCTGTTCTTCAAGCCATTCAGACCACCGGACTCACACTCAAGCCGTCAAAGTGCCGGTTCGCCTATGACGAACTGAAGTTCCTTGGCCTCGTGGTTAGTAACGAAGGCGTCCGCCCAGACCCCGAGAAGACTCGCGCCGTCGCGGCATTTCCAGCGCCGACAGATAAGAAGGCCGTGCGAAAATTCCTTGGACTTTGTGCCTATTATCGACGCTTCGTTCGGGATTTCGCAAGGATTTCCGCACCACTTACGATTCTCACGAAGGACGCCGAGAAGTTCGAATGGGCCGAGGAGCAACAGCAGGCATTCGACGAACTGAAACAACGACTCCAGACTCCTCCTGTGCTTGGACATTTCGACAGGATGCGGAAACAGAAATTCACACGGACGCAAGTAACGCGGGACTGGGCGCAGTACTAATCCAAGTGCAAGAAGGCATCAAGCGAGTCATCGCCTACGCAAGTCGGACATTGTCCAAGGCGGAGAAAAATTACTCCACGACTGAGAAAGAATGCCTTGCGGTCGTCTGGGCAATAACGAAGTTTCGTCCGTACTTGTACGGGAGCCCGTTCCGTGTAGTCACGGACCACTACTCGCTCTGCTGGCTTGCGAACCTGAAAGACCCGTCAGGACGCCTCGCTCGATGGAGTCTTCGACTACAAGAGTTCAACATGACAGTGGTCTATAAGTCAGGCCGCAAGCACAGCGACGCCGATTGCCTGTCCAGAGCCCCCGTCGAAACCCCTTCCGGCTGCAGCGACGACAATGGCGACGAGTGCTTCCTAGGAGCAGTGAACACCGACGATATGGCACGACGTCAACGGGACGATCCTGAGCTGCGCGCATTAGTCGAGCACCTGGAAGGGGGCAGGAGTGCCGTGCCACGTGTTTTCTCACGAGTACTGCCGACCTTCGCCATCCGACAAGGTGTACTCTACAAAGAGAACTTCGGCGACAACAACACACCGTGGTTGCTGGTAATCCCTAGTGACCTTCGAGAAGAGATCTTCCAAGCCTGCCACGACGACCCGACATCCGGACACCTTGGTTACAGCCGGACACTGGCCCGTATTCGTGAAAAGTATTACTGGCCGAAGCTCCCCAAGACCGTCCACCTATACACACGATCATGCCGCGAGTGCCAGCGACGCAAGAAACCGCCGACGAGGCCGGCCGGACTTCTGCAGCCCATTTCTCCTCCAATTACACCCTTCCAGCAGATCGGAATGGATCTACTTGGTCCTTTTCCGCCTTCGACGTCGGGGAACCGCTGGATCATCGTCGCCACAGATTATCTCACGCGTTACGCCGAAACGAAAGCTCTTCCTTCAGGCACTGCTGTGGAAGTCGCCAAGTTTTTCATCGAGTCCATCGTCCTCCGGCACGGCGCTCCCGAAGTTCTGATTACAGATCGCGGATCTTCGTTCATGGCCCAGCTGACGCAAGAGATCCTTCGTCTCAGTGGCACCGGCCATCGTCGAACCACTGCATACCACCCGCAGACCAACGGGCTGACTGAGCGACTCAACAAGACAATCGCCGATATGATCTCTATGTACGTCGACGTAGAGCACAAGACGTGGGACGAGGTGTTGCCCTACGTCACGTTCGCCTACAATACGGCGGTTCAGGAGACCACTGGATTCACCCCTTTCCAGCTGGTACATGGTCGGAAGGTAACGACCATGCTGGACGCAATGCTGCCCCATGAGCCATCTGACAGTGAGAGCGACGACGCCCAGGCGGTTGCTGAACGCGCCGAAGAAGTCCGCCAGCTCGCCCGACTCATGATTCAAGACCAGCAACGCGTCGACGCTGGCCGCTACAACCTTCGTCGCAGGGACGTTCACTTCCAGCCCGGAGACAGGGTGTGGGTGTGGACGCCCATCCGTCGCCGCGGCCTCAGTGAGAAACTGCTGAAACGGTACTTTGGACCATACAAGGTGCTTCGTCGCCTCGGCGAGCTGAACTACGAGGTGTTGCCCGATGGAACAAGAACATCATCACGCCGCCCACCACGACCTGAAGTCGTCCACGTCGTGCGCCTGAAGCCGTACTACGCTCGATAGGACTTTCGATCTTATGTGTTTCAAGTGACTCTTTAGTTTGCCGTTCTTTTTATGTGCTTTGTTTTGTTTGGGGTTGCATCGGGACGATGCACTTTTTAAAGGGGGGTGTAATGCCGCGCGCGCAGCTGGCCAAGTAGGCAGCGCGCGCGTGGCCTAACGGTTATCGCGCTTGCCTCCCACGCAGAAGGCCAGGGTTTGATTCCTGGCCGCGACTACACATTTTTGTTGACAGTTTAATTTGAGGTTCTAGTGAATTCGAGAACCGTCTTGCTGATTCGAGGTTAGAATGTTCTACGCGCCGAACCTTCTACGCCGAACGATCCAGAAACCCACGAGGGTACATAGGGATTCCGCCAGGCGAGCGGAGTCAGTTTTCGTTCCAGCGTTCGACTGTGCTGCTACGCCGACTTCGACGCCCGCGACGCTCTGTTGTTATCTTTTGTACTCTTTTATTTTTGGCACAAGTTCGCCACATTAAACGTTTATTTCTCCCTGTTTATTTTCTGTTTTCTTTTGGTCACCACCCGTGACAATATTTTGAAGAACATGTGAAATCTTTGTGGAATAGGAAAAGTAACACTACGACTATCGTTTGGAAAACAGCGAACTATGTATTCACCTCGCCTGCCTCCGCGGAGTGATATGTTCCATCGTCTCCCGTCCCCTCCTTCGTGGGAAGCGCGTCGCCTTTCCGCACAGTTCTTCGAGATCACCCGATTGACCCGATCACTCGCTTGTCCTTCGTCTGCATCCTGTTCTGCCTGGATCCTACCTCTTACCGTGCTACGGAGTCAACCTGGTCTGCAGAGTCCGACCGTACCGACTGTACCCCAACTCGAGAATCACAAAAATCACTCTGCCGCATGCAGCGACCGCTCGGCGTTCGGCTGTCTCGGAGAGGCGGCTTGCGATTTGCCGACGAGTGCCTATCATCACCGCGCTGAAACCGCTGGTGGGGCTGGTGGAGTATCGTCGCTGAAGCAGTCAAACAAAAAATCGCCACTGACTTGCGCTTTTGACGCCGCTTTATTGGTCCCATTAGCTCCTTGAGTCGGCTGCGTCTGGAATTAAACTGAAACGAAGTAGTGCAGATGACGCCGTCGTTCGGCTGAACGCAAACCTTGACGCCACCGCTCCCTGTGCACGATGGGCAGACGACGTTCCTGCTCGCTCTGATTGGAGGGGGGCAGTGAGCAGAGACAAAGGCAGCTATTCTTTGCGTGTACCCTCTATCCCTCTAATGAGAACTGCGCGCTCTGATATCACTACATCTTCTACGCAAGAAGTGCCGAGCTTTGATTCAACGTTTTGCTGGTCTTAGTGACAATGCTAGCCATGTAATAATTCTAGTTTTCGTTGTAATAACAATAAACTCCAAAATAGATATAGTTTTTTTTTTTTTTACTAACTCAAGCACGCACATTTATGAATGCCAACTGATGTCCTGGGTGACGCTCGGTGGTGAGGACACTTTTATCGGCATTTTCTGCCCAAAACGCTTTCTCCTAAAGCCCTTTAGACGGTAATCATGCGGGTACACACGTGCACTGGTTGTAAACATGCGGCGTGAGCATTTTCTGGTACGGCGAACCTATGTGCGAGCTCAGTATTAAGTCTCCAAACTCGTGTATCTATTGCAAAATTATAGCACGAAACACTAGGACAGGAAGGAACAGCGGAACAGGACAGAGCGCTACTCCCAGTTGATTATTTGCTGCTTGTATCATGAAAGATGTGAACGAATTGAACTAGCTAAGCGCTCTGTCTTTTCCCATTGTTCCTTCTCGTCTTAGTCCTTTGCGCGATAATTTTGTAATGAATAACCAATTAGCCCAACAGTTCATTTTAATTCATGCATATAGTTAGTAAACTATTCTACAAAGGGCTTTTAATCATCACGCAGGTGCCATTCTAGTTGTTTGTGCGTTTGGTTCGTACCTCCCTAAGTGAAACGCACACACCGCTAAGGCTGGACTCCATGGAGCGAAAGCAAGGCCAACAACCTACGAACTTCGCCCGGCGGCAAGTTCGCTTTCCGCACGGCGCAACAGCCACTGTCCTGATGCCACTCCCAAAGCCAACGCCGCCGGCCGAAGGTTGTCGGTTGCCCATCGCAGAGTCGTTCTGTGGCGTCCAGCCTTTAGTAGCGCGTTTGGCGGCGGCCTTTAACGCTGAACTGCGTCTTTGCGGAAACTAAATCAAAATTCGCGAACGCCTATAAACGCGCGTGGTGTGGCACGGTGGAAGACAGCAGAGTTGGTCCGCTTCAAGAGGCATTCGGAAACAACAAAACAGGATAGCATGAATAGACGAAGCTACGCCTCGACGCTTCAAAAAGATCCGTCCAACTTCCAAAAAAATTCTCAAACAACAAGAAAAAAAAAAAAAAAAAAAAAAGATACACGGCAGTGAATGCCAGGAAGTTTGAGGATGGGCGTCAGCATCCGCTGCGTTCCTCGTAATACGCAATTCGGCATATGACGGTTTCACTTTTATCATTGAATAAAAAAAATACGGCTGCAAAGAGCTTTGTCCAGAGAAGATCATGCACGCGAGTCTGGGTGTATTATTTGTAATTGTTATTTTTTTCTATGTTACTTCTCAACATGTGTAAGAAACGTAATAAAATAAAGTTGTCAAAAAACAGTACTTACAAATTACAAAACATTCGTGCGCCAGGACAGCATTTTTGAGTCTTCGAATTTTTCGTTTATGTCCTATTTGGGGACACCTACAAACCAAACTACAAATATCAGAAAGCTCAAATATTTTTCGCTTATAACAGATAGCGGGAGCTATTCAGCGAAATATGTACAGCATTGGGGAGGACATATATTCTGCGTCAAAAATACGCAAACATGGTTCCTTCGACGTTTTGTCACTAGATTTTTGAGCTGTTTTCTACAAAAAAAGAATGACTACAACTATAAAATTTGTCATATATTCTTATTAAAATGTTCTTTCGATATATGAAATATATTTTATTTCGAAGTTTGAACTTTTTATTAGGGATGTCGCGAACCACCCTAGGTTCGATTTCGAAAGGTTTCGATATTTGCGAAGCGAACTGAGGTTCGATTTCGAAAAATTTCGATATTTTCGTACCGAGCGAGGTTCGATTTCGAAAAATTCGCAACTTTTGACCACAGCGGAGTTTCGATTTCGAAAATTTCGAAGCTTTCACGGTTTCCAAAATTTCGAATTCGAATATTTCGAATATTTTTTTACTTCAGGTTCGATAAATTCGAAGATCTCGAAATTCTTTGTAAAAAAAATTCGAAAACTTCGAACGCTTCGAATTTTTATAAACATGAAGTTCGAACAATTCGAAGATTTCGAATTTCTTTTTGCATAAAGTTCGAAGGTTTCGATTCTCTTTTAACGCTAAATTAAAAAAAAAAAAAAAAAAACTTTGAAGGTTTTGAATTTCTTTCTAATCCAAGTTTTCAAAGTTCGAAGTCCGATTTTCAAGTTTTTCCACAGTTTCAGTTTCAAATAACGTTTTCACGACTCACTGGTTTTCACGAAATCAAGTTTAGAAAAGTTAGGGTGTGATATCTAGATTCTGCGAAGTTGGTCAGGCAATTAAATGAGACGACGAGTGTCCCGGACGTGCTAGAATATTTGCCAGTGCAGAATTGTGACCGCCAGCCCCCCGGGGGGGGGGGGGAGGGAGGGGGGAGGGGGGGTCTTTAACCTGCATCACCCAGTAGTGATTGCACGAACACACTGTTTTACGAGACTCATCCAGTTCGAAACGGCCAGGGGCGAGCAGGAGGTTGAGGCTCAGAAAAACCTTGAAGCGACCTGGCAAACTACCTCGCCACCCCTTGCACGCTGGTAGTAATCCGATCCGGTGAAGTTTATAATTGTCCTGGAGGTTTATTTTCTGGGACGGAGGAATCGCCTCGCAAAAACCACAAAAGCCGACACAACTCGAGGTCGAGGAGCGTTCTACCATACAAGTGGCGTCGGAAGAGGAAAAACGGGGGGAGAGAGGGTAGCGGGGGGGGGGGGGGGGGGGGGGGGCTTCAGCCTCCTTCTCCCCCTTGCAGGTATTTCGAACTGTTAAAGAAAACAATACGGGGAAAGAGGGCGTGGTCGAGCTTATTTTAATCTGAAATTATTTATGTATATGTATAGCTACTGTCGCTCTTCACTGCATAAAAGGTTGCGTAGATGGTCATTGTTAGAAACTCGTTGTCAGAAGGCACTGCTCGTCACATGCTTAGTGGTTCGGAAGTTCAAAGCTGTCTTTTCGACCTAAACACCTGTGCCGATAGTAACAAAAAAAAAAAAAAAAAAAGAATAAATGCAAAAATAAAAAGCAGGAGAAAAAAAAAAACTATCAAGAATTCGTCGGAAGTGTTCTATTCTTGCATATTCAGAGGTTCAGAACTTTGAAACAAGTTTCTTTTACCAAAATGTGTACAGGCTAAAAGAAACACGTCCCAGGAACGTGAAGCGAAAAAAAAAAGTTTTCTTTTAATGACGTGCTGAACTTGAACACTATTAGAAATCTTCTCCCATGAGTTAATTTATTCCTTAACGTGAAAAAACAATAAATATATTATTTCGTGTTCTGCAGATGGCAATGATATGTACTGTCTGTGGTGTTAATTTAAATGCGATACCTCAAACAACTTAGACGAAAGTAAATATCAAGTTTAGGTTATAATTGCATGCAGATACATGTTTGGACATTTCTTCGAAACTCACGTTGAATAACAATAATCACATCTTAAGACGGCACTTACCTAGGCTATACATAGATCATTCTTAAAAAAAGTATAACATATCTACCATAAATAGCTCCGGCTGCAGCGTGCTTCAAATCTGGCACAAACGATAATCGTCAAAAACCCGTCGTCCTTCCTCGCCCCTTCGGGGATTTATTTCTTTAAACCTAAGCATGCCAGAACATTGAAATAAACGACATTGTCTTTCGTAAGGAACACAGCACCGCGTGTAAAAGTTCGAGAAAAAAAATGAAAGCCGCTTACAACTCCCTGTAACGCCGAATTAGAGCGCAGCTCTTGAGGAGGAGGAGGGAAGGGCACTGGGGGGGGGGGGGGGTTAAACTAACCAGAGGGGGGGGTCACGTTACCTTGGGGGTCACGTGACCCCCAATGCCGATGATGTCATCACTGACGTCACTGATGACGTCATCAGTGACGATGACGATGCGGGTACCGATGACGTCATTAGTGACGTCACTGATGACTTCACCAGTGATGATGACGATGACGATGCGAATGTCGGTGACGTCATCAGTGACGTCGCTGATGACGTCATCAGTGATGATGACGATGCCGATGCGGATGCCGGTGACGACATCAGTGACGTCACTGATGACGTCATCAGTGATGATGACGATGACAATGCGGATGTCGGTGACGTCATCAGTGATGATGACGATGACGATGTGGATACCGGTGACGTCATCAGTGATGATGACGATGACGATGTGGATGCCGGTGACGTCATCAGTGATGATGACGATGACGATGTGGATGCCGGTGACGTCATCAGTGATGATGACGATGACGATGCGGATGCCGGTGACGTCATCAGTGATGATGACGATGACGATGTGGATGCCGGTGACGTCATCAGTGATGATGACGATGACGATGTGGATGCCGGTGACGTCATCAGTGAGGATGACGATGACGATGCGGATGCCGGTGACGTCATCAGTGATGACGATGACGATGTGGATGCCGGTGACGTCATCAGTGATGATGACGATGACGATGTGGATGCCGGTGACGTCATCAGTGATGATGACGATGACGATGTGGATGCCGGTGACGTCATCAGTGACGATGACGTCATCGGGGGGTCACGTGACCTCGAGGAGGGGGCCACGTGACCTCGGGGGAGTCACGTGACTTCGGGGGGTCACGTGACCCCCCACGAGGTCACGTGACCTTGGTGGGGGGCTCGCGCGGTGCATTATGGGACATTTCCCATGATGCACCGCGCGGTTACGCCGACGCCGACGGCGACGGCGACGGCGACGCCGACGGCGACGCCGCTCAAGCCGGAAACGGGCCCCTAAGAGCTGCGCTCTAAAATTACGAATGTACCCCACTAATTGAAATCAAATGAAACCGTCCGCCGGTCTTTCGAAGTTCGACGAACGTCGAACTTTTACCCTAAAAGTTCGAAGTTCGTCGAACTTCTGAGTTTTCAGAATCCGAAAGTTCGAAACTTTTCGAATTCTCTTGATAAATAAGTTCGAAAGTTCGAAATTCATCGAATTTTTTGGTCAGTCAAGTTCGAAAGTTCGACAAGCATCGAACCTTGCAGCGCAATAAATTCGAAAGTTCGAAAAAGATCGAATTTTTTAGCGTAATAAGTTCGACGGTTCGAAAAGCGTCGAACTTCTTAGCTTAACAAGTTCGAAAATTCGACCTCCGTCGAATTTTACGATATGGACAATTCGAAAAATCGAAATCTTTCGAACCTTTCGAACCGCTTGATTCGATCATCGAAACTTCGATTCGAAAAAAGTTCGCGGCATCCCTACTTTTTATGTCGCTCCAAACTTCAATAAAATGCTTAGATGGGCCAGTTGGTACATCGTGGGAAAATAAGCGCCAAAAAAAACACACGGACAAAGAGTAGATTGACAACGACACAGGGCGCTGTGTCGTTGTCCTGTGTCGTTGTCCCTGTGTCGTTGCGCCCTGTGTCGTTGTCAATCTACTCTTTGTCCGTGTGTTTTTTTTTTTGGCGCTTATTTTCCCACGCTCCAAACTTGCTCTAAATTACAAAGTTAAAAAATTTCAAGGGGTTATTAAATACAAAAAAAAAAAACATATTCGATTTGTCCGAAATTTATAGTCATAGTTCTCTACCATATCTTTTTTTTTTCTTTGTTATAAAGCAACCTGTTGCATCATTTTGTTTCCTTCAAAGTTACAGAGCTACAAATTATACCTTCCCCGCCCGGCATTGTTGCTTAATGCCACAGACGAGATCATCTTTTGATTCCGTGTATTTTATGACTAGATAGATTTTGTACTGTATTCAAGTATTGGGCTCAAGTTCAAGTATTCTACTAATTAAAGCATTATCCGCGTTGTTCGTTATTTTTAATAATGTAACTAATGAGTCTGTTTTGCCCTTTAAAGTGACAACTATGACCTTTAGCTGATCTTTTTCCCCAGAAACAGGACGAAAACTTGTAATCGATATACTAGTTTTTCTTATCGTTTTTTTACAGAAAGTAACAGAAGAGTAAGTACAGCGGGGGAAATTATATTCGAATATTTATACCTATCTTCGCAATGAAGTGGAAATGTGTGAACTACCATGGCTTGTTACACTGCTAGTCATGGCGGCTGTACGTCCGGCTGAGCAAGGGAAACCTGAGACTTCACTGGCAGACTTTCAGCAGTCCGTTAGGGAGGAGGAAAGATATTGAGCGCACTATAGTTGTCCGCGTTGCCACGAAGGTGTCTTGAGAAGTCCGTCTTTTGTCCCTCTTCAAAGCAGACTGACGAATTCCGCGAAGAAATCACCTGTGCTGCAATAATTCCAACGAGTGCAAGAAAACCGGTCAACTTCGAATGTGGATGTAGACATGGAATGCACGAACTGTAGGGTTTTGCCCGATCCTCTTCGGAGAATTGACAATCTCATCTTAATCACTGTGAAAATTGCTCTGGTTTGCTATCTTCTTTTTGAGTTTACTAAGCTAGAAAAAAATAATAGGACGTTGTAAGTCGTCGCCGTATCTGAAGACGTCCTGACAGGACGCAACTGCAAGGCACTGGAAACCACTTCGTTCATTTGTTCATGACCGCAGCGCGCGTGTTGTCTTGTCTCACGATCGCAAGACACCACGACCTCCCGAAACCATGACAGGAGTGAGAAAGAGAAAAATATTATGCGTCATTAGCTTTTTTTTTTTTTTTTTTGAATCAACGTACAGAGTAAGTCTGAGCACGTGGCAATCGACCAGTTCCTCCGAAAAGAGAAGTGCATCATGGAGGAGAAAACAGACGATAACTGCGTGTGCTCTGCGGTCCATGCCGGCTCTGTTCCCGTAAAGCCCGTCTTCAGGTTCACGAGGGGGCCATTGCCGGCTTGTGGGGTTGGCTATCTGTCTGAGCCACGCCTTTCAGATTTGGCACTTATGAGGTTGGTGCAGCTAGTACTGCGCGCGTCGCTTTTAGGGCTCGCGGAATTTCGCTTTTGACGCCGGCGTCGGCTCCTGGGGACGACAGTATAATGACAAAAATGTTGTTTAGCGCCGGTGCCGCCAGCGAGTCAAGACGATAGCATGTCCCTCTGCAAACTGCGTGCACGTGGAGGCAGGGTTACGACGAATGCCCTTCAAACCTCGTGACTCTAAAACTGGTTTCAAGGGTGATCGTGTGGATCTTAGGCTTAGCGGTTTTGTTTTGATTTTCGATATGTCACGTGTAGAACGATGCAAGGCGAGAAAAAAAGCTTCCACATCGGTAGAACGCCATCCTTGAACTACATCGACAATGTGAATGTCGGCTTTTTTGCGGGAATAAATTCAAGCCTAGCCTTTTCTTTTTGCTGTTTCAAGAAGAGCTCGCTACCACGTGCCTAAATTAAGACAGTCAGAGAGCCGGAGTTGCACTTACTCCACAATGGTTTTCGAATTCTCCTCCCGGAACGCTGCGGCCGTGAGACAGCGTCAATTGTCATGATCTGGAGTTGACCGATTTTCTCGCACTCGATGGAATTATTGCAATACACGTGGGTGCTTAGAGAAATTCGTCAGTCAGGTTTACAGAAGGGCAAAAAACTGACTTCTCCATAAGACCCTCCTGCCAACGCGGGCAACTAGTGCCCTCAACTTTTTTACTCATGTCCGTCTTACTTTTTCATTGTCATATTCTTTTTATTCTACTCG
Organism: Ixodes scapularis; assembly: GCF_016920785.2. Taxonomy (NCBI): domain Eukaryota; kingdom Metazoa; phylum Arthropoda; class Arachnida; order Ixodida; family Ixodidae; genus Ixodes; species Ixodes scapularis. The sequence continues at coordinate 56,663,218 of NW_024609880.1, read as the reverse complement.
AATAAATAATCACAAATATATATATTTTTTTTATCTTAACGGATGTTTTAGTAAAAGTCTTCCAGTGAAGTCACAGCTTTATCTTTGTCAGCCGGACCTACAACCGTCATGAATAGCAGTTTAACAAGCTTGGTGGCTCAAACATTCCCACTTCATCGCGAATATAGGTACAAATAGTTGCATATAATTTGTACCACTGTTCTTTTTTATTACATTACGTAAACAAATGGTAATGGTACCGATTACAAGTGGAAAATCTTCGGCTAAAGCTCTTAGAACTTGTAACTTTCAAGGGAAACGCAGGCTTATTGCTTAAATAAATACAAAGGACGGGCAATGGGGGTATTGGTTTAAATAATAAAATATTTTGAACGTTCACTACCGAAATATAGCACAAAAATATGTCTGGTCAAAAAATTTACGGAATCGAAAAATAATCTCGTCTGTGGCATTGGGTAAAAATGCCGTCGTGGAAAGTGCACTTCGAAGCGCTGCATCTTTGAAGGAGCCAAAATTATCAACATATTTTCTTTTGAATAAACACAGGAGTATGCTAAAAACCAAATTTCAGGAAAATCAATTTTTTATTTTCCCATTGCATAGTTTCAACTTTGTCGTTTATAACAAGTTTGGAGCGACATAACATTTCAATCCTTGCGATAAAGCAATGATTTATATATTCGAACGAACGTTTTAATCAGAATATATTACATACATTTTACTGCTGTACCTATTTAATTTTTGTAGATAACGGCTAAAAAATCTAGGGACAAAACGTCAAAGGAGTCATGGTTGCGCATTTTTGACGTGAAATATTCCCAGCTTTCACGAACTATAGGGGGCGGGCTGTAGCCTATCAAAATGGCTGTTATCTGGAGAATTGTCGTAGAACAGCGGAACGAGGCGGGGTCGGCGACGTGTAAGTAATTCTAGTTTTGCTCCATACGTGCAGTATGAGAACCTTACTTTATTTTTTCACGCCAGGAAAATGTAGGCAAGCTGCTTTATCGTGGTGCCGATCATCCGGGAGCTAGGGAGCGCGACTCTCACACCGCGGTACCACCATCGCTGAAAGTTGCGAGTATGACCTCCACCATTTTGTTCATATTTCGCTCAATAGTTCCCATTATCTATTATAAGTGAAAAATATTTGAGTCGTCTGATATCTGTAGTCTTCGTAATAGGGGTCACCAAACCTGACATAAACGAAAACTTCGATAATCAAATATACCGCTCTGGCGAACTCAAACATTTTTCTTTCCTCTTTAAATATTATGCTTTTTGCAAAATCCTTTTTTGATTACGTTCCCTACAGCTGTTGAGGAGTAATATAAGGAAATTAATAAAAACAAAAAATACCTTCGGACTCGCGAGCATAATCTTATCTGAACAGAGACCACAGCAGAATGGTGTATGAAAAACAAGTTTTCCGCTGGCACGTCTGTCAGAAGAGAGAATGTAATTAACGACAATGGCCGGACCAGTGAGACAGTCATTTCTTTAGCGCTATGTCTATTGAACGTGAGAAAGCAGGGGCCCTAATCTACACGGCGGGACCAAGCGGGACCGGAACATCGCCGTCCCCTGCATTTGGCCAGTTCCGCACCGCTGGCCGATCGCAGCAGGCGGCGGTCTCCCGGTCCCGCCTGGTCCCGCCGTGTATGGATTAGGGGCCCATGGCTCGTTATCTGGATAGTATGGAAGTTTTGCCTCCACCGGCAATATATCGAACTACAGAGGACGCTTTGTCCATCGTGTTATCCACCGATATCTGTGTTTACTCAACACAAGGTCCGTGCGCTGGATTCTTTACGCCATCCTTTACAATCGTGCGTGGAGCGCAAATTGAATACGATTGCTGTGTCAGTGTTTTACTGGTACTCGTGTTCAATCGGTGCATCATTTATTGAACACGCGCCCGAGCCCAACGCCGACTCGTAGTTTGGCTTTGTCGACCCAGTGTTGCGTTTGAAACGCGACAAATAATTCGTGTTATTCTTGCCCGCGTGGGTTTAGTTCTCAACTCAGCCGCTATGGAAGAAGCCATAGAGCGCAACGGTATAGCCAATGGGCAACCTGCACTGCTGTTTGGTTTGGCGCCATCGAGCGACTGACGCGAGAAACATTGGGTGCCTGGAAATGCTGACTGCATTGTTCAAACGCGAGCTATCACTTTAGGTGGCGTCGCTTAGCCTATTAGCCCCGAGAAGTTCGCGTGGCGCCCCCTTACGGCGAACCGGGGTGACGTCACGGCGAGGAGAGAATTTTTCCCCGACTCGCCCCGCGTGCCTGTGGAGGTTGTGACGATGCTAGCTGTCGGCTCTCTCGTTTCTATTTAATTTTTTTTTTTGCGTGTTTTTCATAGGAAGTGTAAATTTTTATTTGTGCCTTTATTGAGGCATGGCCTGTACCTACAGGAAAAAGGCTTCAACCAACATTTTAAGCATGGTTGACAGGGCAGGCAACGTTTGAATCACAGCTGGTATATGAAAATAAAGAAATATGGCCAGAATTGCAGGAGCATCACTACAGATTTACATCTCGCACAATAAATGCTGTTGATGGTCTGAATGAATTGACAGGTTATGTGTACTATTTTTTTTTATCTCTGTTTTTAAACAAGATGGCCGAAGCAAAAAAAAAAACCTGCATGGTGCTCGAGCAACATGCTAAATACAGTCTGGGGGCCCTGGGGAGAGAATCACAAGTGAGACAGCCCAAGTGCAGGGGCAAAGTAAAAAAACAAGGAACATTTATTATATACATGGCTCGCATTTTACCTTTGCTGGATTCGGATAGTATTTCAATGGACTACACGGGTGGTATCTGTGGACTTGTTTATATCATCCCTCAAGTAATGTATAACAAACGTAAGCGAAGGTGTCTAGCTCATTATTAGTTCTTTAAGCCCTAAAATTGAGATTTTGCTTAAATCGAATTGTCCTGAAGCTAAAATACCAGAAGCTTTTCTCAAGCAGACTGTCGCCCTTCACAGGTTCCACATTTTCTGCTACTAGTGCTGCATCTACCACTGGACAGACGTTCGAATGCTTGCTGTTTTTTCTGTTTTCCCCTGTTGTCAGAGAGTTCAGTTGTAGGGAGTTTGGAGGCTGAGGGAGCTTTTGGGGACCTGCAGCAGTGTCTCTTTTAATTAGAAATGACAATTCAGACTAAACAGTGTATTTTCTGAATACCCAAGGCTGGTATAAAGAATGTCAGGAAAAAGTATAAACATTCCAAATTACGGCACTATTGCTGTGCATATTTTGGGCAGTTCCATACATATCATACAGGCAACTGGGGGCAATTCGGCCGTTTTTGCTGCTACCATACAAACTAATTTCCAGCAATTGTGCTTCTAGGAAATATGCCTGCATACGTGTATAAACTATATAATTAATTCACGAAGAAGCTACATTTATGTAAAACAACCCTGTTCCACGAGCACTTCACAGCTAATCAGACACCCCCCCCCCCCCCCCCCCCCCCCCCAGGGTCTTCAAAACATCTGCGAACCAGGGCGTGCAGAGTGGCAGCGCAGAGTCGGGGTCGCAAGCTAATTTGCCAACCACTCAAAGGCCCATGTTATAAATGCCACTTCAAATGCCTTGAATGCGGGGCGTAATATCGTCTTAAATTATGAACATGCAAGGAAGAGAATTCCAGCGTCTGAAACACTTGCGCCACCGCTCCACCGACCCCTCGCAAGATTCCCTCGTGTCGTGTGGACGGGCGGAGAGGTTTATCGGCGGAACTGCCTCCGCCGATAGCTTTCGGGATTTTTTAACCCAATTTTAAAGTTAAAAGGGACAAGCAGGCTTATAAAATGTACGGAAGCACGTCAATATCGGCCTAACTCAACTTCTTGTACACCGATAAACGAAGTCCAGCTCCTCGAAGAGCTTGCGGCACACCGCCAAGCCAGGAAACTGGTGCTGGGAAGCAAGCCGACGCGAGATCGCGGAGCGGAGTCCTTCTCCTGACGTCACGGTACACCTCACCCAATCAGGGCGCGGCGACCGCAGCGACGCGTGTGTTCGCTCTCGGGGCTAATAGTGTCTGAAGCAAGAAATGCCGGCCAGGCCAGTTGTAAGCCGTGTGCGTATAACGTGCCAGTATACGGCGGAAGCTACGGCCCCTGCGGGCCAATCGGAACAACGGAGTGAGGCACGTGGCTGTCGTATCGCCGGAGCACGTTTTTTCAACTGCCATGATGTGTCGTTTTTCAAAAGGAGTCGCATACGTAGCGCATATCGAAGCCGCATTCGCGCCTAGATGGTGTCAGCGGCGCGGACAGCGCGCCTCGCGGCGTCTCACAACAAGTGCATACGCTACAAAGTACATGGCGACGAAACCCGTCTACCGCTTTGCAGCGATTGTCGTCAAGATTAGGCGTGTTTGCCTCTTGGGGTGAGTCAGGGATCCACTAACGACGATGTCGTGCGCAGGCCTATGTCTTGCAGGAGGTATTCTGGTCCAGCTCGCTCGCACTCTTAGCTTAATATAGTGAAAGGTCTGCATCGTCTGTTAGCTGCAGCTTCTTTCCAGATACGACTCCCGGCTTTCGCTTGCGCAACGCCAACCGAGGCCTCGTAAAAACAGAAAAAAGAAAAAAACGCAAATAAAGAGACCGTCCAAACAAATATCTCTAGGATAAGACGTCAAGACTGCGGATCTGAAAAGAGTATCGGAGAAAAAACAGGCCGGGTTTATCGGCTGGCCGTGCGCACCGTTAACGACGAGCCAAGCTTCGCCCACTCCGAATCAATTGCTCCTTTCCGGATTCTCGGAAATGGCGGTTCTGGCACTCGGTGCCCAAGACAACGTACATAGAAGACACAAAATCCGACGAAATGGGGTCCCTTTACTTGCAGTCGCAACACGAGCTCTGGGTTCGAGTCCCAGATTCGGTAGTTCGGGCACGCGTTTTTCTCATTAATTAGCTTCCTGTGGACCATCCGATGATTCCCTACTGCCCATAGGGCGGTTACAAGTGGCGTACTTCCGGATAGACATCTCGCCGGACGTCGTGTTGATGCACTTAGGCCGTACCTCTTTTTAAGCGCGGAGGCCGAGTACTTCAGCTCGACCGAGTTATTTTGCGTCCTGATCAAACGCACCAGCCAGCGTAGCCGGGAATAAAAAGAAAGCATTGGTTGATACTCGAGTCTTACAGTTACCGGTTTTTATTGGGACCCAAGACGAGCCAGCGTGACCGAGAAGTCGACTCGTTGGTGGTCAATATGAGCACCGACGGTTCCAGCTAAAGGAGCGGTGCAACGATATTCAATTGGAATGTTTTTCACTTGACACGAGCTTACTGGCACACCTGCACTCTTAGAAAAAAAGGGTCAGTATAGTCCTCCCTAAAGGGAGGAACGCTCTTGACACATATGTTCCTTCAGAAAGGGAGAAACTTTCGTCCCTTAAGCAGGGGAGGAAAAGTTCCTCCGTCGACTGCATCTCATTATGGCGGCCACGAATCGAGCAAATCGAGCTCGGTAAGGCTTAACGAGAACACTAAGTCTATTGCACGAAGCGAGAGGAGCAGGAAATAAAAACGTAACACGAGCTTTCCGCGAACTGTATTTATTTCCGAAGTTTCTTTACCCCTGCAGGTAAAGAAACTTACGTTTCGAAAGCATGCAGTCACTCAGTCTTCTCATCGTCAGCACTGCGATGTTCAACGGAGACAACCGGCACTCAGTTCGCGCACTTTATGTCCTACCTTTGCTATTCCTCGAGCCACAATTCCTTCGTCAACCGTAGCGTCAACCGCACATCACGGAGGAGTGAAAATCATTCGCCCGCAAAACCAAAAGCCGCTCTCAAAAAAAAGCAAATCCGAAGCAACCTCTTGGCTTATCTCAGCACGGTAACACGAAATTATGGCGTTGCCGCGTAGCGTAAAAGGATGTTAAATCGCTTGCCACCAGATGGCAGGGTCAAGCAGAGTAATCGCACGTAGCTAGGCTAGGTGGCGCTAGGTACCGCCCAATTCATGTTTTACAAAAAAATATTTTTATTTTCCTTATTTTCTTGCGCCACAATTGCGTTTCCTTTTCTTCGGAATCTCTAACACATGTAGACACGTTGCGCACACTACAAACATCAGGTCAACCTATATTGAACGCATACACAGGCATCGCACATACAAACATCAATACAACAGCACACTACCCTGATCACTACTAGCGAGCCCTGCGTTTCCGTCTTTTATAGTGGTCGTTTTGAACGTGCGGAATTTTTCGGTGACTCCCTAAGCAAAAAAAAATATTCCGAACATGTTCATTCTTTTCCAGCAATGTCATACATCTGAGGCTATTTTTAATGGCTCAGGGGATGAATCTCTTATTAAAAAGAAGACGCTCAATCATGCCATAATTATTTGAAAGACAATAAATCGAGCCGCTCCAATGTGGTTCCAAGCCATGAGTTTGTTTTCCCGCATGGCCCTTCGTAGCCAGTATTTATATCGCAGTGTTCGTTTTTCTATTTGTGCTGTTCGCGCAAAGCTGCAATTGCCGTCTTGAATTAATCTCTGTAGAGCGGATATCCACACAGCTGGAAGTGATGCTTCACGGGCACAGAAATCGCTTTTCGATCAACTTGAATGCAGTCAAAGCCGCGACTTCCGACAACTGTTAAGTGTACGGAGCTGCGCCGTTGCGAGCTCGAAAACTTCTAGCGCTCATCCCAGCGCGCCACTTAGAGGGCAGTTTCTACAGGAACCGTAATATATTTAAACAGTAAAATAAAGGATGGCGTTTTTTTTTTTCGATTTTGCCTGTCTTTTTTTTTTTATGCTAAACTTCCATTATAAATATACGTACTTTCCGTCATACTTTCGTAGTGTTGTCTTTTCCCCAGAGCGCAATCGCTCTCGGGGACAAACAGTCACATTGGCCACTGTACGATAGGAGCTTACCGTTCAGACCAGCGTTCCAACATGACTATCCACACGTCGATCGACTGCACCTAATCCCTCAAGTGGTTTTAAACTCTTTAATGTAAAGCGGAATGTCATCCTGCGACACCCCGGCCCCTCCGATAACGGCCCGACCAGCGGCATCAATGCCCGACAGTTTACGTCATCTCATCTTATTGTTACACCACCGATACGCGAACACACGGTCACATCGGCGATAATTCCAGTCTTCTGTTCACAACCCACAACACTGCCATCACGATGTCGCTGACACGAAGAAATACAGAACCACGTTGACGATGTTGCTGACACGCAGAAGAATCACGTTGAACGCCGGTTGGCACTCGGCACGGGACAACGGAACCGAACTCGGCACGGAAGGCACCCAGGCAGCCGGCAGGAAAACCTGCCTTCCTTGGACGCAGTTCCCGCGATTTCCATAACGTCGAAAACGTCGACACAGTTCCTCGTGGTTTTGCTGCTGTAGTTCCGCGTGTGTCCCGCAAATTGGAGACGGCCGTCTTACCCAGTGTATGTAGCACTGCTGGCACTGCTCCGGAACTTCGCTGTTTCTAGCGGCTTCGTTAGCTCATTTGATAAAATTAGTGGTAAAAACGTCAATGCAATCGAAATGTTCTGCACGTTTGGACTAGAAGACGGAATTACAGGCGGCCTTCGCTGCCGCTGAAGCTCAATCAACTCAATATTAATTTATTAAACAACGTGCGCGATGTGCTCGAAAAACGAAACCGAAAGAAGATGGGTCGGGAGGGCGAAAGCTTTCTCCAGTCTGCCTGGAGGAGGAAAACGTCTCGGAGAATAATAAGGACTTTAATTTTCCTTTCATTGGTCTGGGTTTGTTTATGTGTGTTTTAGTAAACAAAAATAAAAAAAAAACTTTACAAAAAAAAAAAAAAAAAAAACACTTTCCTGGGGATCGCACCGTTGACCACTTGGTCAGTAGCGCGATGTTCTACCCCTGCGCCAACTGAACAAGGAGGAACTCGCCCTCCTCCTTTCATCTGAACTGCCGTTCCTCCCTTCTCTGGGCAACTTGTCCGCAACAAGGAGGAACAGTCGCTTTTGCTACCTTTCTCCTCCCTTTTTTCTTAGAGTGTGGGACTCAAGGATACACACACGGAACGCCACTGGCCAAGAAACTCCTTTGTTGCGGTGTAATTTCAAGGACAAAAGCGATCATCGTCATTCAATGTCTCCTTTGCAAATTTTGATGACGTAAGGTGGGGATCGCAGTACACCCAAGTGACGATATTTGAAAGCGGTTCATAGATTGGACCTGAGCACTGCGTGGGCACTCGACTTGGGCTCGTGATAATTGCTAGCTCCAGAAGCATTCGGGTAGTGACCCGTGTCCAATCGCTGCAACGACGACAAGAGCCGAGCCATAACAATGTCTGGAACTCAGCGCGTGTCCTGCGCTTTGCCAACCTTAGCGCGTGGCCATGGTCAACACTGGCGGCATAACATCGGCTCCAGATCACGTGGCCGCTTGTTCTGGCTGCGAGTTGAGGGGGTGAACGCCGCTCGTTTTTCTTTAATTTTTTTTCTGGGACTTCTATTGCGTGGGGGGAAAAACGAACGCGTGTATCATAGGTCATTAACGTTAGGGATCCGTTTTAAGCGGTATTTGCGCAAAGTACTAAAATTGGTGCATCGCTCCTTTAAGCTTGCGGAATTCGTGATCAACGTATCGTTTTCGTGCACACACCTCCTCCCCCCCCCCCCCCCTCCAAAAAAGAAAAAAGAAAAATGGCTTTGACGTTTTAGTTGACGGCTTAGCTGTTCCCGCAAAATCCGAGTCTGAGCAAGAACGCGCTTGACCCAAGGATCTTGCTGCGCTAAAACACAAAGAGTAGTGTACCAGCAACCTGCCACTACATCGAAATTAGTATATACATTTTTGTGTCATGTTCACGTTTCAACGCACATGCATCACAGATGCCTATGAGGCTAAAACCGTAGTGACAATAATCCAATGGTGATTTTTCCAATCAACTTATCGCGTGGTGTAGAAATTTAGCCTTTCCATGACTGCGTTAAAATGCGAGAAATTAGGAGCGACGCAAAACATTGAAAAGTGGCTATTGCTTTAAAAAAACGCGATATTTAGGACAAATTCACGTTACTATTGGTTTGAAGTAACGCGTTCTTCTGTAATCTCAGTAACGAGTACAGATAAAATAAAAATAAAACGAAGTTATAGAAAAAGAAACAACAAATGCGCTTACTCTTTTGTTAAAAGCTGTACAAAAACTTGAGTGGGTAAAGGAATTGTGCTGGGCAAGCTACAGGCCAGACTAGACGTAGTAGCGCAAAGTGAAACCGTAGAGGACAAAAAAAACTGAGCACTCTTTTTGAAGGCACCACCTAGGCACGCCATTCGTTAAAAACAAAACCTGTAAAAAACACCAAAATACGGCGAGCCTCCGTTCGAAACACAAGAAAGCATTTTGCGCCTCTTCATGAACAGAAAAAAAAAAAAAACATTAATACGCTCAGAAAAAAAAAAAAAAAAGAAGGAAACCTACAAAACAGTATCTTAACCAGGACCAACTTGAATAGGGGCTGATCTTAACCTGTAATCAATTAAAGTGCGTAGTTGTAGAGAAAAGGCGAAAAGGAATATTTAGTTCTCTCTTTTTAATTTAAGACACCTTGTTGCAACAATGGATTTCACAAGAACCGTTGAAAAGACACTAGCCAGATGAGGTTGTTTGAGTGCTCAGGGATCGACGCCCTCAAGAAATCTTCTGAGAGGTTAACGTGTGTGGAGGGGTAGAACGAATGGGAAAACCCAATTAATCGTAACGATTTTTTGTGAACTCTCTGACATCCAGACAGTGAACAGGGAAGGTTCAAGAGCGACTGGTAAATCTTAAAGAAATTGCAACTGAAAGTAGTTGAGAAAAATACCTTGGTTGGTCAGCTTTTTAATACGTATTTTTGCACAAAAAAATAACTCGCACACACGAGAAAATTACTATTTTTAACGGGGCCTTTTTTTTTCAAATTAACAAAGACAGCTGTTTGTTTGAACATATACTAATATACTATGTTCGTTTTTTTTTTTTGTTTTTTTTTTTTAGTGTAAACATTTTGGATTCGTAAACAAATTAACAGCCTGTAAGTGATCAGTTAGTTCCTCTAATCACATTCTTACTTTACTAAATCATTTTATTTCAAGATCCTATTTTATTGCCTGAATCACACCGGGAATGCGTTTGCCAGCAACCTCGATGCATTTCAGCGATGCTATTTATATTGTCGCGAATTCTCCATTTTGAAAATAGCACGATGTGTATATAAAAACATGCAAGCACATTTTTGTCCACAAATTGGGACTATTGGCTTTTCAGTGCACACGTTATTAAAACAATTTTAGTCTACCTATTCATATTTTATCAATAAAAAAGTATATAAAACATTTCTCTTAATCGTTCGACCAGATACCCTCCAAGAATAAACGCCATTAAAAATTTAAAAAAAAAACACACTCTGCGCCCTAAGTGCGTAACGTTCCTTTCACGTTGTATTCCAAGTCATTGTAACATATTCAATCAATTCTAAAAAATAAACAAAACCTAAAAAAGAAGCAAACAAAAAAGTTAAGGGATAATTTTACTCACGTCAGGCTATTGTAGTTTCAGGGTATTCAGATGCGGTCCGTGCGGTCAAATCAAAGTAAATTCAATTTTCAAATCTGTATCGCTCTACAGAAACACTTTTCAACTCACCAAACCTTGGAAAAGAACCAAAGATTGTTGCCTACAGCGAAAACATTTACAACCGCTATCGTGTAACCCTGGACCGCCAAAAATAAGCGGCTATTGTTGTTGTCCTCTTGCATTTTTTTTCCCTTCAATGACTGATGTTTGTATTACTGCTTAGCATTTCATCTCCGCAGAACAGGAACACAAAGTTGTGGCATGCGTCAGAATGCAATAAATACTGTTATGGCTTTATGACATCTCGCGGTAAACAAGGTCGTAAAAAAACGGCCCAATATTCAACAGAATGGGCGACATACAGAAAGCGAAATTGAGCCATATCCTCAGACTATTGGCCTCGAGGGATACCTCTTTCCTCGCTTCGATGCTCCGAATTCAATCAGGAGCCGGCGGCAGTTACCTTGAAAGAAAAACAATTCCCCCAGCGTTAGACGTTAACAAGCACGATACAAGCTATCGTAATTCAACTTATACGAAAGCCCTGAAATTGATCACCCCCGTCGGTATATTGGCACGCGTACAGCATAAATATTACGAGTTGACGTAGGTAAAGTAAGCATTAAAGATATAGCCCGGTCGTACATTCTGTCGAAGAACGGTCGACTTGCTGCTTACGTCCTTGGGGAAAGATTTCGGACATCATGTTTTCTGATACTGGCGGACTTATAAAAATAAGTACAGTAAAGCTTGCGGGCACGGAAGTTCTACTACATTGGGGGGGGGGGGGGGGGGGGGGGGGGGGAGAGAAGCAAGAATGGGGTTTTGGGTTGCAAAAAGGTTACCCTAGTCAATTCCCGGAGAAGAAACGTTGTGCTGCATGCTTAATGGAAGCTCGTTGTTTTGCCAGGGGCATCTTTATTTTGAAATCATAAATTTATATGACACCTCCATACTCGTGCAGAATAGCAAGATTCCAAATTAATGCGTTGGCAATTTCCACTAGCGCAAGCAAGCAGCCCTCGGCAAATAGTCCATATCAACACAGGCATCTCGGTCAAGAAGAAAAAGAAAACTCTATATATTATTTATATTATAATTAGTTATTTGTTTTTTTCATATAGGCAGCGTAGGGGAGGCGCATCCCAAGGTTATCTACTGGCCGCAATGTATATAGGAGGAGGGTGACGGGAGGGAATTGTCGTGCAGGTGCTGAACTTGAGAAAGAGACGGTGTATGAAACATACGAAAGAGACAATACTCAGAAAGAACAAAAACGAAATAGCAAAATATAAAATCAAAAATTTATATGAGCAGCGCTACGTCTTGGCTGTGATGAAGCGATTATGACAGTTTAAACCCCACATTGAATGCCGAAATAACAGTTAGTGCGCAGGCGATCTAGTGGAAGTTTTTCGAAGTGACATAAACACGAGGTTAGAGTAGAACAGAGAAAAAGTACCACCAGTCTGCACTTTTTCCTCCTTCTGCCCAAGTCTTGCGTCAAATGGTGACGAGCAAGCAGAAAGGAGGAAACTCTTCAACAATTCCTTCTTTTGACTGCTGGCGCTAGTGCTCCTTCAATAACTCACAGCGATCTCTATGAACCTTTTATTACTATTAATCAAACTAACTCTGTTTTTATGGCACCAACCACTGACAGCGAGATCAGAAACATAATCATCTCATTAAAAACCAATACCGCGTCAGGCTTTGACGACCTGACTGTAGCTCCCATCAAAGCAATAAACGTCTTGATATGTTGTCCTTTTGCTCATATATGTAATCGAATCCTTGAAACAGGCATATTTCCTCATAAAATGAAAAAAAGCTAGGGTATGTGTCATACATAAAGGAGGTGCACTAAGTAATGTAAATAACAACCGGCCAATTTCGATACTGCCATTATTTTTAGAAGTCGCTGAAAAAGTAATAAACCGTAGGTTTTCTAAATATTCGTTTGACAAAAATATCATAACGCCTTGTCAATATGGATTTCAGAAAAGAAAATCCATAAAATCGGCTCTGGTGAACATAAAGAAAAAAATAATCAGTAATATGCAGTCTCGCCTTTACATGGATGAGGAAAGAATAAAACAATTAAAACAGGGACAACACAACCACGTCTTTCAACTAGCGACACAGAGGAGTAAACTTTCAAACAGCGAGCAGCCGACTATAGACCATTCCATTTAGCGCTCTCTGGGCGGCACCATTTTGTTCGACCGCAGCGCCCTCTCCACACATCCGGGAAGTTCAGCGGGTTCGGCGGGGTAACACGAGAGAGAGGGCACGCCGCCGACTCCGCTAGCAGACGACAAACCGGGAGGTTGCCGTTCTCCATATTTGGGCTGTATCGGCGGGCTCTCCCGAACACCGAACTCTCGCTCGTGGCTGCCGTTGTGAAGTGGTTCGCGTTCTTAGAATAGTTCTGGCTACTCCAAAATCAACCTATAGTCTCGGTTGTTCTATTTTGCTAAATGATAAACTAGCATATCTTTTTTCCGTTACTTAAATAGCAGTTGAGTCAGCCGGCAATACTACTCTCAACTACTGCCTGTATTGCGGCAGGAGAGCACGTTTTTATTTATTATTTCAGACTTCCACTCATGGTCGCTAAAGGCCTACGCCAGTACGAACTTTTGTGTAGTAAAAAAGGTACAGCAACCGGATTTTCTTTTCGCCAAAGAGACCGGCCAATCTGACACAGTTTTCCCTATTTTTGTTTTTTTATTTGCACGCAGGTAATAGTGCAATTGGACCCTGTGAGTTTTTTTTATCTAGCATAGTATTACACGATAACTGGCATACCAAAATCTGCGCATCTGCGCTTGAAAGTTCCAAAATGACACGATTTTAAACAGAGTTTGCACGCCAGCCGGACGCTAGCTACAGCCCACTCGGCGGAGCGGACGGCTTGCAGGGGAGAGGGGGAGTGCATTTTTTTTCTCTTTTACCCTCTCTGCTATGACCCTAATGGAACGGTCTATACCCAGTAGGAGTAGGGGAGAGAAGGGGGAGAGAAGGAAAGAAAAGAAACGCGAAGTGCAAGTCAGGGTGGTAGGGTTATCTCGGATTTTAAAAATTCAACCTCAGTTTTCGTCAGCAGGAGGGATGGGTTAGACACGTTATTTTTTGCTGTGGTCATCGCGAATGATTCTATGATTTCCCTGCCGAATCTGCTGTCATGCCCCCCCCCAGGATTTTTGCGTCATCAAAGAGGGGATGACAACGCAAACACGAACGGGCATGTATGACTATGGGATGATAAGAATCTGGAGAGGCCTTAGAAACTTCGTTGTGATGTTCGCGGAGTCTGTGATTGGTGCATCTGCCGGTCTGTCCTATGTATTGATGGCCGCAGCTCAAGGGGATGGAGTAAACTTTCTTCTCTTTGCATGGAATGAATTTCTTTTCGTGTTTGACGGTGCAGCCAATCGGAATCCGGTTGTTGTTCACTTGTTGACACAGTTTTTTAAGACGCATGCGGCACGAGAAGACAACATTCGTGTCGAACTTTGAGGCAATGGATTTTATCCGGTGGGCTGAATTGTGTACGTAAGGAATGACGGCGAATCGGGCTTTCTTTTTTGTGGCTGGTGAGTGGCGATCAGGCCCGCGAATCATCCTTTCCATTACAGATCGCAGGAGGTCGACGGGAAACCCTGCCCTGACGAGCCTCATGTGCTGCTATTTGAAGCTATCTTCTGAAAGATGACAGCAAGACTTCGTGAAGGATGAAGAAAACAACGATTTGATGATACCGTGTTTTACCGACTTCGAATGGGCGCTAGAAAACGGAAAAAGTACCTAGATTTGCGGCTTCATGTCAGTGCCGCTGGACTCTGCTGGGCATTTCAACAAAGGTCTGCCAAACCTGTCTTACCGTTTTCTAGCGCCCATTCGAAGTCGGTAAAACACGGTATCATCAAATCGTTGTTTTCTTTATCCTTCACGAAGTCTTGCTGTCATCTTTCAGAAGATAGCTTCAAATTGCAGCACATGAGGCTCGTCAGGGCAGGGTTTCCCGTCGACCTCCTCCAATCTGTAATGGAAAGGATGATTCGCGGGCCTGATCGCCACTCACCAGCCACAAAAAAGAAAGCCCGATTCGCCGTCATTCCTTACGTACACAATTCAGCCCACCGGATAAAATCAATTGCCTCAAAGTTCGACACGAATGTTGTCTTCTCGTGCCGCATGCGTCTTAAACAACTCTGTCAACAAGTGAACAACAACCGGATTCCGATTGGCTGCACCGTCAAACACGAAAAGAAATTCATTCCATGCAAAGAGAAGAAAGTTTACTCCATCCCCTTGAGCTGCGGCCATCAATACATAGGACAGACCGGCAGATGCACCAATCACAGACTCCGCGAACATCACAACGAAGTTTCTAAGGCCTCTCCAGATTCTTATCATCCCATAGTCATACATGCCCGTTCGTGTTTGCGTTGTCATCCCCTCTTTGATGACGCAAAAATCCTGGGGGGGCATGACAGCAGATTCGGCAGGGAAATCATAGAATCATTCGCGATGACCACAGAAAAACACAACGTGTCAAACCCATCCCTCCTGCTGACGAAAACTGAGGTTGAATTTTTAAAATCTGAGATAACCCTACCACCCTGACTTGCACTGCGCGTTTCTTTTCTTTCCTTCTCTCCCCCTTCTTTCCCCTACTCCTACTGGGTATAGTCGGCTGCTCGCTGTTTGAAAGTTTACTCGTCTGTTGCTAGTTGAAAGATGTGGTTGTGTTATTCCTGTTTTAATTGTTTTATTCTTTCTTCATTCATGACTTTAACCAACACGCTCTTCTCCCAAGCAAGCTCGCCTTTACACACTCGGTATATTTTTAGACTTTCGCAAAGCGTTTGATTCTATAAAGCATAATATTCTTATATAAAAATTGCCACGGTATGTAGTACCTTATCTATGTACCTTATCAAAAACTATTTATGCGATAAAACTCAAATTACTGTCCTGAATGGTTTTAGATCGCAGAATTCCCGCATGCAGTACGGTGTTCCACAAGGTTCCATCCTTGGACCTTTGTTATTCCTAATATATATAAGTGATATTTTTAACGTGCCGCCTTCTACCGATATTGTATTGTATGCTGATGATACTAACGTGTTCTTTTCCGGAGATAATCTGCAAGAGCTTGAAGAAACTGCAAATAGCTGGCTTAATGAACTCTCTGTACGGTTAGAGTCTAATCAGTTAGAATTAAACATAAAGAAAACAAAATCTGTAATATTTAGATCAAAGAACAAACCATTAGAGTATAAACCGTATATCCCCTTTCTAAATTCAACAATAGAGTCTACTTCTGCACACAAAGTTCTTGGAGTATGGTTTGAAGAGTTTTTAGGTTGGACAAATAATGTAAATAATCTAAGATGTAACATCTCAAGTTCAATTGGAATGATGCGCAAACTAAGAGAATTACTACCAAACTGGCTCAAACTACAACTGTACTACGCTCTTGTACACTCTCGGTTACAATATTGTCTTTCAGAGTGGGGCAAAACAAGAAAAACAAACACTGAGAAAAGTTTGCTTTTACAAAAGAGGGCTGTAAGAATTATTGACAATTTAGGCTACATCGAACATACAGCACCCTCGTTCGAAACATACAAGTTACTACGTCCTCTCATATAAATTGACGATCATATTTTTTGATCAGATCAAGCATGATGAGACACATTTCTTAGATACTTATCTTCGTAAACCTTAGGAATACAATCTCAGGCGTACTAATCATACAAAATCAAATGTTAGAACTAACTATGGAACTCAAAAACTGGATTACCAAATTCACAGCCAACTAAATAAACACCCAAGCATTGTACAAACAGCACAACAGTGTAGAACAATACACGCGTTCAGGAAAAAAGTCAAAACATATTTCCTTGAAGCTTATCGCCTACCTTAGATTATTGTAAGAAAATGTAACTTTTATTTGTGCTCATTGCAAATATAGTGCCTTCAATATGTCTTTCTTTCTGGGTGTTATGAAGTGTTGTGATGTGGTAATTTCAGACGCGCATTGTATGATATTGTTGATAATGACGATGTTAATGTCAATGAATGCAATTTGCTCTTGTTTTTGTTTCATAATTTTTGTTTGTTTCTTTCTATATCTTTTTTTTTATTGTGACGCATTGCTTATGTTCATATGTTTATATAGATTATATTGATCGGAATGTTTTACTGATATCTATGTTTATTTTAATTTTGTTGCTTAATTATTGTATGCTGCTTCTGTTGACTGCTATGGGGGGGGGGGGGGGGGCGGCGGCCATGACAGAGGGCTTTTTTGCCTTCTTTTGCTGCAGCCCCCCAGGCACATGTATGAAACATGTATGTCTGAGATAAACTATTCTATTCTATTCTATCCTATTTTTATTCGAGAAAGGGGGAGACCCTCCTCTCTTCTGCAGGGAGTAGTTCCGAGACAGGGAGAGGAAGGGCAGAAGAGGGCGGGTGGGAATGGAGAGAAGAAAACGAGCAACCGCGGTTTTCTTCCCGGCAGAAGACGATTCTGTAGATCGTGCTTTACCCGACCTACAGAATCTGAGAGAAATGAAAAATTGATGACCTGAAACAATTCGGGAACAAGCCATTCCTGGCACTAGAGGGGTCCGTGAACGGGTGCTCGCAGCCACCAGACGTTCGAGGTCGGCGGTCCCGTGGCGTGCATTGGCAGAACTGTAACTGCCAATGCACGTCACGGACGTGACTGCAGCTTCTGGAATCATCCGGTTCTTCGGCCTCATCGGGGGGATGATTCTCCGCAGCATGCAAGCTCTTTCTCATAAAACTAATATCTTATAGAATGTAATGCTCTGTTAAAGAAATTGGAAAAAATTTCTTACATGATTTGTTCCAGACACCTACCGGAATATAGACGAGTTATAAGTTCTTAAGCCATCTTATACTCTGGAATATTTATTGGACTAATATTAATATTTTTAGTATGGTTAATTGTCCAGCAAGAATGGATTCATGTCCTCAGTTGTGAACCCACTGTAACTGCACACTTTTTGTAGGTCTGAGAAGTGGTTATGTTTTGTTTTGTTTTATTTCTATTGTATAGTTTGTGGAGATTTGTCTGCCCTCCCCCGCGCCGAACCTCCGGACCCCGATTTCCGGCAGCTCGCACTCGATGCCTCCGACATGCGCCATGCCTCGGGGGAGCGGCCATGGCCTCGCGCAGCACAAGGTCCGGCTGGACCACTCCTCTAAGCCGTCTGACGTCACGGGACTGGCTTCCCAGAAGAAAGGACCCAAGGCTTGAAAAGGGGAAGCCGGACAAAGGGAGCCCTCCCTTGGACGGCAGCGCTCTTGAACGGCGGGACACGAAGGATGGCGCAGCGGTGACAAGGAGACGAAGACGCTGGCGCGGGATTTGGTGGGAGACGGATGCAGGCGCGGGGAAAGTGCGGGCACTACGTCGAGTGGCGGACTCTACAAACCGACCGGACAGCGACCCTGGACGACGACGTCCCCATGACGCGGTGTGGACGACCACCGCTGGGACTCGGAGAAGCTGCTGTGGCAGCGGACTCTCCCCCGGCCTCGTTGATGACCGTCCCCCGATCCCGAAACTTCCCAAGGCAATGAGTGAGTGAATAAACCCTTTTGCCGAGAGCGAAGTATTGCAGTGTCATATTCATCCGGAGACAGGGTCTGTGGGAATCGGAGCTAGAAGAAGCCCGCAAGTTTATGTGAATTATGTGACGTCGTAAATCTTAAGTGAACCAGTATTTCATACCTATACCACGGCATTTGTTAGAGATGAACATAATTCATCAATAGATAAATAAAATGGGGGGACTATCTTCCATCAATGCCCGGCTGAAGACGAGTGAACATTTCTTTATATCCCCGAATACTAAGGGATAATTTCCTTAAATAGACTTGGAGCGTTCCCAAAACCTTCCCCCCCCCCCCTCCCCTCGTAAGTGCGAACGCCGTCTTGCACGCGTAAGCCCCCAACAAAACATGTGCTCCAAAAGCGCTCCGAATTCACCAAGGGAATTCCCCAATCAATTTACTGCACGGCTGCTCTAGTTTTGCTTCAAAACATCCTGGTGATATTTGACACAATCTCAAATATTATTCGCACAAATATATCCCTTCAAATATTCAGAACAGACGACAAACTTCGAAGTGCTACTAAAAGGCTGCCACTTATTAAAAAAGAAAAGAAATAACCATTGATGTTTCTATACTGTGAATTGTAATCAAGCCGAGAAATGTGGCGATATATGTGTCTCCGAACTAGGCCAGAAATTTGACCAGCACACTACGACTTACAAGCTTGGTTTTTCTAACGTGCGTAAACGAGTATTGAATAGAGGACCAAACAACGATATGACAGCCATCTAACTGGAGTGGGATCCGAACTCGTGATTTTTGACTCTGCACAACGAGCCTATTGCTCCATGTCCTACAAGGCTCCGGTGCGTGAACACAACGTGATCGCCGACCCTCCATGAGTGGGCTGACGGACAAGATGAAGTCGGCACTTATTTGGCAACGATAAGGTTGACACTTCTCTCACTGGCAATAAAGCAATGTGGAGTGAAGGAGCACTATATATCCCTAGTCTCGGTACCCAAATAGCATTTCTACAATGATACCATTCCATTCGTAGGGCAAAACTGATCGAGTACGACTCGGTCAGTTTTGAAGAAGACAAAAACAACAGATTTGTTTTTCTTAATCTTGTGCTCTCGTCTATCGATACTTTTCGATAACAGAACTCTAAGCGCTGCGCTTGGATTAATCTCAGCCAGCAATGGACGGCGCGATATTACGACAGTTTCAACTTCGTTCCAGGGTTCAGTTCGTTATATGCTCCAATATCCCCCCCCCCCCCTTCCCCAGAATATAACGAGACTCAAGGACAACCCGGGAGTTTGTACTACGAGTATCGTCTTTTTTAGTAAAACTATGCAACTAACGGGCATGATATTCGTAACTTCGATGTCCCTGACTGCGTTTCATTTGAAGCCGATTGGGTCCCGTGCTTCAGGGGGGCATACTTCCGCTTACGGCCGCCGTATTCACCCCAAACATTTAATCCAAAGGCTTAAGAGATTAATTTTTAAACCTCCTGGGTACGCATAGTTGAACTGCGAAGTGAAAGCGTTCAGTGGTACACTTGCTGCGTAACCGCAGAAATGAAACAACATAATTCCGGGTTCTCTCGATTAAGTTTTCTCTTAAGCAACAAGCAATATGTCTGCTATATATATATATATATATATATATATATATATATACTCAACTAAATATTAGCCCTTAAAGGAGTTAGCCGAGGAGGTTGCCAAAAAAGTGAGATTGATGAAACGTTTCGGGCCTGGTAGGCTCTTCGTCAGTCAAGTGAGAAGACTTCGTTCTCCTTTTCTTTCAATCAAAGAAGAAGTTAATTGGGAAAATGCTTACCGTTTAGCGGGTACCTACTCGACTAAATTCTCGCTTAAAAGTTTAATATATCCCGATACCAATGCAATAAATACTATGGAAATAATTAAATATAATATTATTACAGCCATTCTTATCATAAAACCAGTTTTTGGGACATGTGGTTCGGTATAACCCAACTATACCTGGTGTCATGTGAAGCCAATGAGAGGCCCAATGTTACACGTTTGCTCGTGTCAAATTAAACGATGAAGCGAGAAAAAAAACACAAAACAGTGCGGTACCGATTAGAAGATCTCAATTAAATGTCCATAAAAAAAGACGGCAATGATCCTTTCGAACTGTTAAGGCCCTTCGGTTCTAAAGTATTAAATCTATAGATAAATTCAGATTCTTTATTTTTTCGATCTCTGGTGGTTCGAAAGCCCCCCTGGAGTATAATAAAATTAAAATCAGAAAGTCCGTTATGTCCTGCGGCGTTTAAGTGACGGGAAACCGGTCCGGCAACGTGTTTACGTATATGACTTTTATGTAGATTCATGCGTTTTCTTATGCTTGTTTTAGTTTCTCCTATGTATTGAAGTTGGCATTTTCTACATTGAATTAAATAAATAACATTTTCCGAATTACAGTCAAAGGTACCATTTATTTTCCAATTAAAGTTATTCGCTGTGCTACGAATAGAGTTAGCTATAATTATGTCCCCCCATAAACTGCATTGGTTATGATTGGACTTGGTGCAACCAATCGGGACCAGGCTACGTCCGATGGAGTTTCGGGACTGTTTAAAAAAATCTAATAAATTACGTGGTCTCTTGAACGCTATACCAGGGGGTCGAGAAATAACTGCCTTTAAAGCTGTGTCCATGTGTAAAATATTCATGTGTCGTCTAAGAATATTGTTTATGTTTGGAAGTTTTGATTGGTAAGGTAAGATTAGTCGTAATTCATGATTATTACTTTTTGGCCGCTCTACTAAACACGCGTTCCGAGAGATCGCTCGACTTTTTGATATAGAATTATTTATTAGCGGTAAGGGGTATCCACGGTTAATGAAATCCTCTCCTAGTGCTCTAGCTTTTATATCAAAATCCTTATCTTCTGAACATAAGCGTCTTAAGCGTAGCATTTGACTGTATGGTATACCTTTTTTGTTTTGTATTGGATAACAGCTTTTATAATGTAGAAATTGACGTCTGTCTGTAGGTTTTCGATATAAGGTTGTTTTCAAACCATTTTCAGTAAGTCTTACCTTAATATCTAGAAACTCTATTTCTGTATCAGAGTATTTATACGTAAATTTAATATGTGAATTAAAATTGTTGGCAAAACATGGACGATGTATTCGATGTTTCCGCTGTCAACTGCGAACATATTACTTTAGAGCAATCCAAGGATCCATGGATCAAAGAAATAATCGAGCATCTCAATAAACCAACTCACTTCCTTAATAAAAAGTTGCGCAAACAGTTACAGCACTTTTCCATTCAAGATGGTGTACTCTATCGGCATAACTTTTCCCCTGAAGGCAACAGATGGCTAGTTGTCGTTCCTCGCCAAATGCGCAAGGATATTCTTCAATCGTTCCATGATGATCCCACCTCAGGACACATGGGATTCCAAAAAACATATGCTCGAATTAGGCGACGCTACTTCTGGCCCCACCTTCAGACGTCCGTTTTTAAATACGTTCAGTCTTGCTTGAAATGCCAGCGTAGAAAACGCCCAACCACGGCACCTGCTGGCCTACTCCAACCTTTAGTTTGCCCCAGTACGCCCTTCGAAAGAGTGGGGATCGATTTGTTTGGCCCATTCTCAGTTTCCTCGCACGGTCATCGTTGGATTGTCACAGCCGTTGACCACTTGACTAGATACGCTGAGACCGCCGCGCTGACCTCTGCGACATCTGAAGAAATAGCTCACTTCTTTGTACATAATATACTCCTACGTCACGGCGCGCCACAAGTTCTCTTAAGCGACCGCGGACGGCAGTTTCTTTCGAGCACACTTGCAGCCATTTTGAAAGCCTGTCGGGTAGTTCACAAGACAACATCATCATATCATCCGCAGACAAATGGGCTCACCGAACGTTTTCATAAGACTCTCGCTGACATGATATCTATGTATATCTCAAGTGATCATTCAAACTGGGACACAATACTCCCCTTTGTAACTTTCGCGTACAACACTGCCCTTCAGTCTACTACAGGCTACTCCCCTTTCCATTTAGTGTACGGTCGCGAAGCTTCATGCACTATAGACACCATCTTTCCTGTTGCTCCGTCAACCGACCAAAATGACCTCCTCACCAATTTCATCTCCCGTGCCGAAGAGTGCCGCCAGCTCGCACAGCTACGTACATCGCGACAACAACATATAGCCAAGGATCGCTACGACAAGCATCATACCCATACCTCCTACGCTCCCGGTGCCCTTGTGTGAGTCTGGACCCCCGCCCGACAACCCGCCCGAATTGACAAGTTTCGTCACAAGTACATCGGCCCCTACCGAGTCATCGCGCAAACATCCCCCGTGTCGTACCTCGCCGAACCCGTGTCCTCCTCCTGCGATGGCCGCCGCCGCACTTCAGAGGTTCTACATGTGAACCGCTTGAAACCCTACCACCCACCGCTACCCACCGCCTCCCTTTAACCACCTCAACCCCCCAGGGGGGGGGGGGGGGGGGGGGTAATGTGACCTATCCAGCGTCCCGTGCAGCCATCACCCTCATTATCGTCATCATCACCCCCATCGCCGATAGCTCGCGCTGCCCGCTCGGGGCAGCGCGGGTCAGTTCGAATATAGACATAATTGAAACCGGTCGCCAAGCGTCTGTCTCCCTCACATTATATATATATATATATAAAGGTTTGGTGATTTTCGCGTGCCCGGCAAATCCTGTTGAAATTTGAGCGAGTTCGGTCGCATTCCTAATACATCGTGCAAAAGACAGTTTGTCTGAGGCGTGTTGGTCCTGTGAGATTGGTTATAAAAAACTGACTGCTGTCATGCTCAAAGCATGCAAATCAAACATGCTCCAAGCATGTCTTAAGCATGTCCTCATATAATCATGTCATCGTGTCTGCAGAGCGCGCCTTTTGACAGGTGTACGAGCGGTGCGACTGCCGCAGTCGCGCCGCTTTTGTTCCTTGAGCCGCAGTCGCGGCTCAAGGAACAAAAAAGAGCGCGAAGACGGACGAAAAGACTGACCGGACAAAGATGGCCACCCCTAGGTATACAGTTTCCATCAGTATGAGAGGCCCATCTGACAAGACGGTTCTAAGCGGCTGTTCTGGATTCGCTTTGGCAAGGCTCACACTGCAGCCCGGGGTGAGAAAATAAGTGAAACTTTGTTTTTCGTCTCTCTCCCTCTTCAAACAAAATGTGTCTGACAAAAGCGTGCTTTGCAGTGTTGCATAAACTCTCTCGGCGAATAGTTCTACTACAAAATGACACGAGGTCGAGATGGTGGGGAAGTATTTATTGACATACGTTTCAAACAAAGAAAAAAATCTACATTCAGGTTCAAAGGTTCCGGCACCTCTATGAAAGGTATGGGCAAGAGAGCGTCTCTCCGACAAATCCCAAAGGGTTGGAAATATGTTGCACTCTCGCAAATGAGTGCCACCGTGAGGTACCCTCGTTCATTGTCTCTGGGTGAATCATTGTTAGAAATCGATGTATCTTTATTAGGTGGCGTCCCACTCTGCCAACAAACAACCGACAGTACTTGCAGGCGTTTTAAGTACTGGTATCTCCAAGCGAGGCGACACCCAGAGGTTGTTTGTTGTTTTGCACATTCTTCATGCGCTTCGCGAAGTAGTTCTTACAAGATTCGGTTGTCAAGAAAAAAGAAACGATGACTTTTGGCTTTTGAAACAAGTATCTCGATAAGACACAATAAAGCTAATCTAGAATTCACCTACCTATCTCTTAATTCAACACACGAAAGGAAAATATAGTAGCATTCCGCGAGAAGCTGGAATTTCTTTTACTGCGGTTCTTGAGGTGAATCCAAGCATAACCGTGTTATCACTTCTTTTTTAGCGTCTCGTGATGTTCTAGGCATGCAACCCAATCCTAAACAGTCGCTGTGCTAAAAGCAGTCTTTGGAAAGTTCCGATTAGTTTAGCAGTGAATGCGGCGCGAAATACTCTGCTGACAAAAAACACAGCGCGCTGTTCCATGTCATCCGGTTTGTTCCTCTCGGACCTCGGAAAGAGGCACGCAGCAGACACAGGTGGGGAGAAATATTCCAAGCGCGCGAGAAATCTTGAGGGAAGAGATCACATTAATTTTCTTTCGGTGTTTATTACGCTTCGCGTCGCTATGTAGTCTCTCACGAGCGACAGCCCGTAAGAAAACTGTCAGGTTTGCGTGCTAGGGCTTATCTTTGTTTCCGGGTTTTCATGGCACCTACTTGTTCGTTTAATTATAGCGCTAGCAGCTCGACGGATTTCCGTTCGATTTATCATTTCCGACATCAGAGCCTCGTCCTCGCGTCGAATTGTTTGTTTTGGCTCGAGACGCCCGCTGAAGTGACCCGCGCTAATTTTGTCCCCACCCGTCTCGGTGACGCTTGGCTTTTACACCGCTTGAGCAAAATAATTTTTAGCCTCTGCCGTCTCCTGTGCTGCGCGTTGGCGCCGCGTAATAGGGTAACTTGGCCAAGGCCAGTTCTCTGGCGATTGAGGGTATCTCTGCTGGCGGTCAGGATAGCGGCGATGGAGATTTCGAGGTCACGTTGCCACCCCCGTGGGGAGAAGAAATTAAATGTACACCCGCCGGCAATATGAAGGTGAACACCTTACCTGGTTTCTCGCCTGTTTTACGGCTCCCTAAAGCTATATTAACCCTCAACGTCTCAAATGGTACGTGGCTTGAGGGTCTTAACTTTGTGTTCTAGCCCTCTTCTGGAAAAGAGCTTGTTTCAAAACTTGCAGGCGCGTCATAAACAAGAAGAGGGCTGTTCACCTTCATATCACTCACGGGTGTACCTGGCCTTTCAGGCAACTGACTGTCTTAACTCAGTTCTCGTTTTGATTGTTCAAGTCTGATTTTACGCGGTGAAAGAGGGTGAACAGGCTTGAACTACAAGTGAAATTAATCGCATTCGTGTACTTTTGAAGCGGCATCTGAAGTTATTTCTGGGGGAGGTCGTGTTCAGCGAGAATTAAAGCAAACGATCGGCAAGGCTTATCTCCTGATCGGAATCGGCTGAACACTATACTAGTTTCAGCCAAAAAGGTGCCCTGGGGAGGTTTCTGAGATCTAAATATGGTGATAACTCACTCTGCTGGCTCTAAGCCTCCTAATAATCGCAAAATCATGACGATACACGGCTGATTTCCTTATTAAAAAAAAACAAAAAAAAGCAATTAAAGCTCGCAATACACCGATATCAAACCAGCAAGCGAAGGATCCTCGCTCCTCCGACTGGTGGAACCGCGGAGTGATATCTAAAAGGCGCGGCTCGTTGCCCGTACGGGAGGCACTTTTCGGAGGCTGGGTAAGATGTACCACGTGACCATCATCATCATTATCATCGTTTTGGTTTGCTTGTTTTTGCTAGACTTTGGGAGCTTTAGCGCCATCTGTTGGGGCAAAACAACACCATTTTTCAAAACTTGACACCTTAAAGGCAATTCCGCTTCATTTGCGCTATTGAGAAAAATATGCAGCCCTCTTCAGTATCATCTAGATTCTAGAAAGACCAGATGTCAAATTTTACTGCCTAATTCCGTCTTTTTATTTAATAAACTTGCCAGCAAACTTTCATATGAGCCAAGTCGCCGAAATCTGCTAGCTTCAGCGTGGGACGTGAGTTGCAATCAACGGCGCAGACAACACCACCGAGTTGGAGCAGCCAACATTTAACCACTACGTCAGAGCCTTGTCTACGTCATTTTCACGTTTTGTTTGTTTTCACTACTCAGAGCAAGATTGAACGATGACGTCATGAGTTTCTCCTCCCGGTGTTGGCTCAACGGTGTCCACGTGATCACCGTAACACGGATCCGCTAGTTTGCGCTGTCCTGCGCGCTTCTCGGAGCTGAGCGCTCGGAGCAGTCTGTTTCGTCTCGCCGCAGCTGTAGTTTGAGAACGATATTTTGTTTACGATACGAGTGAGGGCCGCATTTCCGATGCCTAGCGAAAGATCCATAGGCTCATGATGTTGTGTTGATGCCTGCCAGAACTACCGGTTGAGCAGCCCGGCAGTTGCCTTTCACAAGTTTCCACATGACAGTGCGCATCTGAAGGTATGGACGGACATCAGCGCCGGTGGAACTCCGGGAAGCCGTTTTCGCCAAATCGTAAGATAATGATCTTTTCTGATTGCTTATGCTCATGACACTAATTTTTGGTTACAAGTTAAACAGAAAGACATGCCTGAAAATATCGGTTGCGCTGTGAAACCAAATGAATGTGCACTGGAGCATACTTATCATGGCATTCATGATTTCCGCTGACTATTTTGCTATTGACAACAAAAGTGTAGTCCACCGTGCAGCTTCATAAAGGTACACAATTCAAGTTACTAAAGCAGCACACACATGCACGGTCAAACAATCACCGCGTCGGTCGCACTACGCGCCGCGTTTCCCAGCGTACCAGTATATATGTCCCGAGCTTGTAGAAATAAAGCGCGAAGACTCAGTTAGCTTCGGAAAAATCAATGGGAATTTGGAGTTTCATGTGCCAGACCTACGAAGGACACCTTGCACGCCCCAGCGGAGGCCCGATGATTAATTTGGACCACCTGGGGATCTTGGATCTTGTGACGTACGTAACCGAGATCTCGGTTACATGGTGCCTTCGCGGCAATAAACCCGCGTCAAATTGAGGGCACCTCCGTCGAGATTCCAACCCACCAACTGGGGATCCGCAGGTTGAGCTATAGTCATGACATTTTGTGGCATTTAAAAAAAAAAAATAGGAATGCGGTACACAGCTTTGATCGGCGCTGAAAACCCGCGAGCGCACGGGCGCACCCAGCCGGCTTCATTGCCAAAAAAGTTATCCCCGTGTTACGAGCTTACGATGTACCAATAATGACTTGCTTCGCGCGGCGTCCCCATGATAGGGATGGTCCCTTCCAGCCGAAAGTTTTGCAACAGCCAAACTTTGGGCGACAGGTTATTGTGGCGTGTAGAAGGAACCATAATTTGGCATGTCACTTCACACAGCAGGGCTACGTGGGCTGCGCGATGGTTGTTGGAACTAAACTCGAATGCATCAACGTTATCGTGAGGACAAGCGAATAAGCTACGCTGTTGACTCTTTTACAGTTCATTTGCTTCTTTGGAAATTGGCTGTGACACGCTCGTGCACATACATGTGTTGCTAAGTATTCCTCAGCTTCGACAAATGCTTCCGAAATAAGTTTTGAGAAAACTTACTTTTTGGGAAAGAATCGCAAGCATGGGCCGCAGTGGTGCAGACGTTCTTGGATGTTGTAACAAACTACATGGGCGGAAAGGGCGGAGCAGACGACACTTGTGTTTTGCTCCACGTTTGCCCGCCGTCGCGTAGAGGATCACGTGACCTTTCGGACCACGTGGTTCGATGTGACGTTGACTTGGCTCTGACGACACGATACGAATGTTGTCTGTCGCAACCAAAATTTCGATTTCGGTATCTTCTGATGTTTAAACTAAGATTACACAAAAAATAATATTCCACATCTCGCGAATCCGAAGACGTAAGACTGTTTATTAGTGTTTTGGGAAATGAAATCATATGTAAGTTTAAAATTGCTGGAGTTGACCGGAGTTGCCCTATAATGGCGTGATTCACGTAATCATCAGCGACACAATGATTTTTTTTTTTTTAGTAAAGTGTGTTAGGTTTAAATTTAGAAGAAAAAAAACTGAATTGTTTCTTTTATTTCGTTTCGTTTTGATAACGAAATCGTGAGCTGAATCCTAATATTTTGTTGCTGTTGGCTATTAGCCGAAGGATAGAGGCAATAGAGACATGTGAGTACCGGCCTGTAGCCCTGTACCTAGTGGGTATATACGTTTGATATACCTGCAGCAACCTGCGCTGGTGAAAAAAAAAAAAAAAAAACTCTAGCGCGGTGGGTTTGACGAGACTGGGTCTGACTAAAGCCCCTAGATAAGGAACTTTAGGCCTGGCCCTTCTCCTGAAGCCCGCTGCCTACACTGAACCAGGGTCGCTCTACCCTCGACCCCCTCAATTTTACTGAAGTCAGCGATGACACCACCAAACGGACCAAACCGCCAAGGTTTTTCCATCTCACTTCGGCTCGCTGGCTAACTCGCTTGGACCTTTGCCGAACCTTCGAGACTCGGGCAGCGGTGCTTGCGATGTTCAGAAGACCGCGTCACCGTGTCGTCCTCCCCTTGTACTTATCATCCCATAATTACCAGCACTAGTCGCGGTACTGGCGGTGCCGCGGGCTTCCGTGGCTATTGCCTTTCTGCAGAACCGCGCCTCTACTGAGCTAAATAAAGATTGTTATTATGATTATTATGAAGAGAGGATCCATCTTATTCTCAAGGATCTGCTGCGGCGTCGTGTTGCGTGTAGAGTGCCTTCATGTGCGCTTCGCATAGAGTGATGCCAACTGCCTGTTTCCCTTTCCCACACCCTCTTCCACCGCCATTTTGTTTCTCTCATTGTTTCCCCATGCGACGGAAAGTGGCCTTTGTGTCCATCGGTAATCCCCTCCGAGGGGGAAAATGCTAATCCTCCCTCCGTGGGTTCCACAACGCTGCTCCGAACTTCTGAGATAAGGTGCTTGTTTCCGGGAGGGTGATAAGCCCCACGGATTATCGCCGAGGAACAAAATGGCTGCTGGTTTGTCGGCGAGTGGTATTACAAAGGGTGGCATCACCCTAGCAAAGCGCACATGAAGGCTCCCTAGTTGCGTGGACGTATATTGTATACCCTTGGTGCCAATTTTTACAATTGCTAGCATACGCAGTTCGCGTTTAGAACGAAGGAGCTCCGGTGCCACGGCTAACTCCTTATACAGTTCGCTGTCCTCTTCACTAGGATTTATCTTGTAGATAAAGCAACATCATCGTTTAATGCGCATTTAAGCTACCCTGTGCAGAACAGCATTTCTCGATGGCAAAACACACAGAAATTCAAAGCAGCTAATGAGGGTGGGCATGTTAGAAGGGGAGTTTCCTTTCAAGGTGAACCAAGTATTACATACATAAGTGCAAACTGCAACATAGCAGTGCGGAGCTAAAGCTTGTGCTGCAACGAGGCATTGTTAAAATTTTCGTTGATGTTTATATGCAGGCGTATATTCATGTAACCACTAATCCATGATTAATGTTTTAGTCCCTAGCGCAGGAGATTAGCTGTTCTTACTATGGACTGCTTTCACAGAAATATTCTTTCAATAATAAAAACAAAAACGTAGACGAATATCAATCACGTGATTAAACTACCGACTTTCGTCAAATAGTGTTGTTTTAGTCCAACAGATGGCAAAAAAGACGATGACGATGATGATGGTTGTCACGTGGTACATATTGTCCAACCTAGAGCACTGAACTGGAGCGGGCTAGTTCGAAAGTCAAATCTCGGTCCGGCCCACGGGCCGGGCTCGGGCCAGGTATCGCACATTTTCTCGGGCCCGTGGTGGGCTCGGGCTTCAACTAAACATTTTTCCGGCCGTGCCGGCCCAGGCCGGCCCTGGCCATGCCTGGGCAGTTGTGCGCCGCAAATTCTAAATGGCTGATAACAAAAAGTTTACTAATTTATCTTTTAAATTCAATGAAAACAAACAAGCGAAGTTCCGTTAAAAAAAATAACAACTCTGGGAGAGTGCGCGCTTTATGCTTAGATAGTTTTTGGGTTAAAGCCTCCGAACGTTTTCTGGTTTATTTTTATAATCTCTCGGGCTCGGGCCGGGCCCAGGTTCATATTTAAAAAAGAAAATGTGCGGGTTTGGGCCTGGCAGGCAGTGAGTGTCTTTACCTGGTCGGGTTGGGGGCGGGGGGGGGGGGGGGGTAGGAATTGAATATTCTGTCGGGCTCGGGCCGGACCCGGACCGTGTCTCCATCGGGACGTGTCGGGCCGGGCCTAGAAATTCCGGCCCGTGTAGTGCTCTAGTCCCCCCCCCCCCAGAGGTGTCTCCCTGCCCCATACAGCACGGACTACTATTCAACCCAGTGAGCACGCGCTCATGAGCTGACGACCGGAGACATCACTCCCACGGAAAAAAACAACATAGTGCGTCGTCTTTGAGACGATTATTACAGTATATATGTTCCACTTCCATTACTCTTTTTTGCTTTTATCATCTACAAAATCATACACCATTTGTAATAACAGCGTTTGCAACCTCAACGAAATGTCGAATTTCATTGGTCACATGACGTCCTGGGTGCCGAAACAAAGCTTCGCCGGAGATGATTTCGGTGTGTTCGATCTTTGATGGCTTTTTCAATGAGGAAATCGGCCGCGCATCGTTATAGTAAAGGATTCAAGGATGCTTTGAGTCGGCTGAGTAAGTTATCACCATATTTAGGCGATCTCACCAACCTCCTCAGGGCACTTTTAAGTCCAGACGCCACTGACTCGACGAGGTAATAGACCAACCAAGCAGCGTCAAAAGCGCAAGTCACTAAGCCTTTTCCGTTTATTATTGATCCAGCAATGACAGAACATGTTCAGAAACACGACGAACATCATAATGTGCGCTTTTGACGCTGTCTGATGGGTGCCATCAGCTCGTAGCGTCGGCTGCGTCTCAACTCAAGTTGAAACGAAGTATAAACGGTCGCGTGACCTCAAAATATCTCTTGCGGCTATTAGCGGCGAGATGTTTCGTGGGCGCCCCCTATGATTCCCTCTCGTGACGTCAATACCTCGCGAAAAACAAGTTTGAGGGTGTTTGTAATGAGCACGCTCTTTAAAAAAAAAAGGCTCGAGGTACACCTAAGCACTTCTTATGAGTTGTGAATGAGAAAGCATCTGCGGCGTACAAAGCGCTGACCGTGGGCGTGGAACGGTGGAGACGCTGCCTCGCGGACACGCAGCGCCATCGGGTGAGCGATCGTTCAAACTGTCGTGTGCCTGGCGGCGAGAGAAAGGAACAGACAGCAACGTAGTTCCCAGCAGAACGAACCCCTTGGTTTATTCCATGCGCCGTATATATTGCCACGCCGTACAACCGATAAGAGGCGAGCGAACGCGGTGATCAGTGATAACAGAACAGTGTGATAACACGGTCAGGATGACAACACACAAACCGACGCGCAGCGGCCGATGGGAGCCTCGTCGACGCGCGCCAGCCAATGGGACCGAAGTGCAAAAGGTGCCGTTGGCTAGCTTTGCGCGTGGTTTCAAAGCTGATAACGTCGGCTCGCTGCAAGAGACTGTGAATGCTTTCGCATTAAGAGGGTGCGCAAAGGGACCAACCAGCATCGTTCCTTCCCACGAGCCTAAAGCCCTCTGTTCAGAAATACTAACGCGAGCAGTTCGTCCCTCGGACATTTCATTGCTCCCACTAGAGATCTCTCTTAATAAATACTTAGTCCCCTCATCAACTATGGCTGCTGCAAGCCTTCGATGGAGTGGGTGAAACATCACTCGAGTCACTATTTTCGAAAGAAGCCTTGAGAAAAGAAGATTTTGGTCCCGGAATCTAGAAATAGACCGATCTCATCAAGCGTTTGGCGCTTGCGCGAGGCAGACATAACTTAAGTCCACAGGAGGCATTCGGCAGTGCACGAGACTGTTCGTGCCCTGCACGCACAGAGTTCCAGCGAGGTTGCCGCACGCGCAGAAAGACTAAAGTTCCCTCGATGCATTGCGGCAGCGGTGGCGTAGTCAAACTGGCTGGTGAGATCGGTATATTGTGACTAACCACGCATACTTAGTGAATGACTCCGTCCGCGAAAAATATGAAAACAGATTCCGAGCAACGCGGAGGCGCCGAGGCCACCTGTACTCTCAAACGACCACTTCGCGCCTCCGAAGCGGTGACCTGTGGCCATAGAGTTGTTACAATAAACGCTAGAGGCTCAGCTGGCGCTAGTGTCTACGGGTCTTCCGGTTGCAAATTGAAGCAGACAGCATGCAGTCTACTTTTCCAGTTTTTCTGTTTATTCCAATGGAAAAACGCGCGTGAATTTTGTCTCGTCGCCGGAAAATAACATGAATAACTTTTGTTATTTCGGTTGTACCGGGTAGTATGTACCCTTATTGATATTGTGAAAGTGTAATTGCTTTAGTTACAGCATTTTACTTTTCTACTGAACGATGCTAAATTTCGCTATATTTCAGGCCCAAACCTCTGTTCTATGGCAGGTATGTAGAAACGAGCGACGATTCTCAGCAAAATAACAATCAAAAGTAATCTAGAGTGTGTTCAAAGTTCGCCAGCATTCCGTTGGTGCTTAAATATTGCTAATATGCCTGTCCTCTCCCTATAGGAAAATGACCCCGTTGTGCATCTTTACGAGTGGTTAAAAAAAACGTTCGAAACGTAAAGAATGAAGTACACGGGCTACGAAAGGTGTGTGTTTCTTATTATTTCCTATGTTGGGGAGTTTTTATCGCGCACCTGTCCTCTGGCTTCCCTCTGTTTGCAAAGATTTGGAGCGTGCGGGTGATGATTTGAACACAGAACAAGCATCTTCGCGCACATATATTCATGAGCAGAAAGAATAAAGCAGCACTTATTTATTGCAAATCGGATTATATTACGTGACTTTCAATTTACTTTGATCGTCTGCGTGCACAAGGAGTTACTTATCCAGTGTTACTGCGTAGTTCTTGCCGTATATGTCCTTCGATCGTTTGGCACGTATATCCCCATGCTGGAAAGCGTCGACGCCGTGTTCGCGCTAACAGTGTCCGATAGTGCATATAAATACACGTACGAAGCGGTTTTAAGACCATTTTTCATGCCATGAATTTCAAATAAAAATGCTGTAACTGACCAATAATTTCGTCTGCGCGACTGAGAAATGTTCCAATGTGCCTAGTACGTACAAATTATTCGTGATATTTGCTCTTATAATCGAGCGCAGAGAGAAAATGCACTCGCTTTTTCCCATAGAAATGTATTACCGGAAGTCAATTTCTGACTGCTTGCTGTCTGCTTCAATATGCAACAGCACACTAGCGCCAGCTGAGCCTCTATAGCGTTTATTGTAATAACTCTATGCCTGTGGCGGTGGCGGCCTCGTCAAAGAGAAGTCAGAGCTGCGACCGATTAAACGGTCAGTTTTGATTGTTTTGGCTACTTGGAGAGCACCAGGAACGTTCTAGGTACTTCACGAGATGCTTCATAAAGCGGCAGGATTGCCTTGTACGATAAGCGCTCGCTGTCCGACGCGGTCGGGCGCTTACTCGTTCGTGTTAACGCCAACGAAAGCAAACGAGGCCTAGCACTTCAAAACTATGCCCGGTGGCAGTCAGTTCATCAAGCAAACGGTGTTATATCGGCTGTCTGTTTCGTCGACGCAGCGACGAAACAGACAGTTAGTTTCATTGAAAAGTTCTCGTGTTCGCTTCATCAAAAAACCTTGCGATGTTTTATCGAAAGCGTCTTTCCGCGCATATCGCCTCGGTCGTCGGTGTCGCGAGGTGCCGCCGACCGAGGCGATATGTGAGCTTGCCGAAACCTTGGCGGTTCTTATGAGGCCTGGTACGAGTTTGCACCTCGAGATTATAATGTTTGTAGTGGATATTCTGCTGCCAGCTGGCACAACAACCCGGGGGAAAAATTGGCGGTAGCTATCCCCTATTGGGTCTCGTATAACACAAATTGTCAAAACGACTATATAAAGCTGTAGAGTAGTTCAGTGGAAAGGTGTCCGCTTCAGACGCAGCGGACAAAGGTTCAATCCAAAAAAAAAAAAATTAAAATAATGTTTGCTTTACTTCTTTTTTTCTGGCAAACATTTGGCAATATTTATGCATTTCTTTTTTACAATTTATAAAGTTTCACCCTGACGCTTTTAGGCCAAAGGGATGGTCGTATCCGCTATGAATAAATAAACATATTTTGAGTCAATATTAAAGTTTTCTCGAGCGGAGCGAGGGGTTTTAGCGCCCAGTGCGGACTGTTCGGAAGCGGATAAGCGCTCGGAAATTTATTTCTGGCCTCTCAGAGTCGCCGGGGTAAGTCCGCTGTAGTTCAGGTACGCTTCCAGCGAACGAAATGAAGCCAATAGTGCAATCCTCTGCGCAAAGAAGAAAAATTCGACGAAACGTTCCAGGAGCATGTTTCCCCAAAATATAACAGTGCCGCGAAGTCGTGCTCGAACGCGTTTCATTAAGCTTTACTTTATGCTTTTACTTTTTCCGTTGGTTTCCGAGCCTCTCGCCCGATGCTGGTCCGCTCCGCGGCACGGTTCACAGTTTCAGCCATGGTCGGGAGTCACCAAATTGGAAAGAACTTGAACGCTGTAACGATACACTTGTTTATAGAGCCCGTCCTCGGATGGGTTATGTCGTGTGATACTTGTCTGCTTTTGAGATCATCCTTTTGGAGTTTGGTTTCGCCCTGTCTATAACTTCTCTTGTGCTCGTGGCTTCGAGTGTGTTTTGTATTGTCCATAGCTGCTCTTGTAAACTTAGCTTAAATTTTTTTTTGTCTTTTGTATGCTGTTTTTTATTTGATGGTTGTGGTTGCTTTGGGCTTTGAGCCTTTTGATTGGTGGTAAAGTTCTTTTCCCGCTACGATGTTTAAAGTTTGTGATCATTTTACCTTTTAAATCCGATATGTCTGTTCGTTAAATATTAACCAGTGTTCATTTCTACATAGAGAAAGAGTCGTTACCTTTTAACAGTGAAGCTGCCTAACTAAAACCTTGGATCTAGGGCGGGACATGAAGTTTTGTGTTGCTCAGTATAACGTGGCTATACTGTCTTGCTTTTTCGACCTCATTATCCATGATATGAAAAGCGATTAGACATAACTTTGAGACGTCCATCGGCCACCCCCACTGTTTACTGCGTAGTGAAGGGGAAGGGCACTGCACATGGCGTACCTTTTTTGCCATGTTTGTCATGGTCTCAATCGCAACTGCACAGTTCCCTCTCAATGCACTTACGGAAAGACCTCAAAATATTTTCCAGAGGCATCGTATGAATATTCTATCATTAAACATAATAATACAAAATAATTCCTGGCTCGTTAATATTTGCTGCCACTACTAAAATAGGGTCAATACGCTTCATATTTCGTAGTGTGATATGAAAGAACTGTGAGGCATTTAATATGCATTTTTCTCGATGTAGAATGCACAGTCCGATTTGATGTTTGGTCAAGATAGTCTGCCAAACTTTCCCCGTCAGATGGCACATGAATGTGAAAAATCCTGGATATATAGTATAGCTAGGTTAAGCTTAAATATAAGTTCTTTTTTTTTTCATTGTTTCTAAGGCTGACCTTGTTAATGTGCAACGTTGAACAAGATGGACTTGTTTTGTTGATTTTGCTATATGTAGTCAAGAGCATCGGCGTCTGCTCTGAAGACAAGCACGGCCCACATCGACAGCGTGGAACAAGTAGCTCCTGACGTAAAAAATCTCCATATGGAGGATGACGCAAGCCAAATTTTACGTCCCTAAAAAGGATTTGCCAGCAAAAACTCTTCGCAATTGTATATTTCGTTACTGTATTCACCTTTGAGTCTAAAAAGCAGGTAACGCGTTCCTCCTAAACACAAAATATGTGTGTAATGTCCAGTGGGTGGTGGCGTCACCAAGGGGAAGCTTATAGAACTTCAGCCCCCCCCCCCCCCGATATTCAGCCGACTTTGTATGCATGAACTTTAACCCCCCCCCCCCCCTCCTCAGCATTCCAAATCATGGACATCGCAGCCACCTCAGCACCTCCCAAAAAAGTTCCTGAATACGCCACCGGTAATTTCACATACTTTTCATCACCAAAGGGAAACACTCGAGGGGGACTGAGGGGGCAGTTGAAGTTCCTACCCCGCAAAGGAATCATCATCATCATCATCATCATTTATTAAAACCTTGAAGGCCATTGCTGGCATTACACAAGGTGGGTGTAACTGCTGAAGAAACATATAAAGGAACAAACAAAAAAGTGGGTTACATGCTGGAAAACATTGTTATATAAAGCAGCAAAAACAGAAGAAAAAAAAACACTTAAAACATTTTTAGGGAAAAACAGCTGATGAAACAGAAAAATACCCAAATAAAACATTTCTATAAACACGAGTTGACTTTACTATTAGTGTAAATGCAGATGGATGGTCAGTTGGGATATGAAAGTATTATAATCTGTCTGGGTCACGATACTGTTAGGCAGGCTATTCCAGTCCGTTATTGTGAATGGCAAGGTGGAGTAAAGAAACGAAACTGACGATGCGAAAATTGGACAAACTTTACAGACGTTATCAATGCGAGGAAATATACGAGTGGCTGGGGATAATAGTGAAGTTCTGATGTCATGGTTATGATAGTAAATCTTGTGAAAAAGAGAAAGGCGTGATAATTTCCTTCTGGTTGAGAGGAGATCAAGGTTAGCTTTCATTCGTAAAGAAGTGATGCTGGTGTCTCGTGAGTAATCTGAAAAAATGAATCTGATTGCGCGATTTTGAAGTGCCACTATCTTTGTTATCAATGAATGTTGCCAAGGGGACCAGATGGGTGATGCGTATTCAAGTTGCGATCTTACGAGTGTAGTGTAGGCTAGTTGTTTAACTGATGATGGTGCTAGTTTCAGATTCCGTCGAAGATACCCAAGAGAGCGGTTAGCATTAGACAGGACGTGTGTTATATGCGTGTTCCATGAGAGATCGTCAGATAAGTGAACACCCAGATATTTGTAAGATGGACACTTGGTAATTACCTGGCTGCACATGGTGTAAGTGAAAGAGAGAGGACTATGAGCACGCGTGAAGGAAACGAGATTTGTTTTAGAAAAGTTAATTGTCATTTTCCACTGTTTACACCAGTCGGCTATTAGGTTAAGGTCAGCTTGTAGGGTTATGTTATCGTTCAGGTTAGATACAGATCGGTAAATTACGCAGTCATCAGCAAAAAGTCGAATACAGGATGTTATGCGATCTGGTAGGTCATTTACAAATGTTAAAAAAAGCAGAGGTCCGAGAACACTCCCCTGGGGGACTCCGGATGACACAGGAGAATAAGCTGACGACTGGTTGTTAATAACAGTATGCTGAGTACGATTGGTTAAAAATTGTCCTATCCATGATGTTACGAGTGGATGAATGTGAAGTTGGTTTATCTTGAGCATGAGTAAACTGTGGGATACCTTATCGAATCCTTTAGAAAAATCAACGAATATGGCGTCTGTCTGTATGTTATTATCGATGTTACTGTGTATTTCATGAACAAGTTGTACAAGTTGCGTTTCGCAAGAATATGATTGTCTGAACCCGTGTTGGTTTGGAAAGAGGATGAGGTTATTTTCGAAATGCTTCATGACATTTGAATATATTATGTGCTCAAGTAGCTTGCAGGGGACACTGGTTAGAGAAATAGGACGATAATTTGATGGTGAAGTTCGATCCCCCGATTTGTGTATGGGGACCACTCTGCCAATTTTCCAATCTGTAGGAAGCTCGCCGGAAGACAAAGATTGTTGGAAGATTATTAACAAAAAACGAGCTGAGTGTAATTTAGTGTTTTTCAGTAATTTGGAATTAATTTTGTCGTCCCCAGAACTCGACGACAACTGTAACCTTTCTATAGAGCTTATGATACCTGCATACGTTATTTCAATGGCAGCCATGGGAGTGTGATATGCGTTGTTAAGATGAGGCATGTTACTGTGGTCATCTGTGGTGAAGACTGAGGTGAAATAGTCGTTAAGACAGTTGGCGCTTTCTTCATCCGATAATGGCAACCGATGATCAGAACGTTAGGAACAGAAACACAGAGAGAAGCTGGCAGCGGTGTGTATGTGCTCCCTCTATTCGTTTTTGTCTCACACGTTCTAGCTGACCTTTTATTTGCATTAATGTATACCGACTAGCTCAACTTCAGAACGTTACCCTACATCAGCCATTGTAACCGGCAGCCAGCAGTATGCGCAAGTACATTTACTAGTGTTTTGCAATAGTAGATGTGAAGTTCAAACGAATAGTTATTTTGGTTTAATATTTTTACGTTGTTATTAAATAGGGGTGTTGCCAAAACGTTTCTCCAAAAAGTTGAATAAAAAAATTATTCATGTATTGAAATAATTAAAAGTGAAGTTTTGTGAATGATTAAAACCAAGATTTACTCGAGTAAAAGTTTTATACGATACAAGTCAGGCACATATGTTAACAACTTCTGTTGACATATGATAGGAAAAAAACATCGCACGACTGAGGAATGCAGCTTGTCAGGACACCGCTGCCTAGCATATACTTTTGCAAAAGAGGTGCTGTATAACTTTAAAGATTTTACTACAATTTAGATATCTTGGTCTAGTTGAAATATTTGTGTGCAGAAAGTCCATACCAGGGTTGCTGTTTTTGATCTTCTTTTAGGTAGCAAGGATTTGTCATAATTTTTATCTTGAGGTGCAAATTCCTCGTCTTGACTGTCGTTGAAGTTTGCATTACTAAATTTTAGTTATTACAGACACCATGCTTTATGACAGTATCTGACATCAAGCATAAGGTTAAACCACATAGCATCAGTGTTTTGGAACATAAGTAGCCAGAAACAAAAATAAAAACAAGTCACAGAACAGTACATTTTGCACATGCCATAAATAGCTGACATCACGACACAAAATGTTTCTATAGCTATACTTAATGGACACCTTCTGTTTGAGTTGGCCTAGCACCTCCTAAGACCAATGCCTTAGTGCTGGATTTTCTGTGTCAACTATCATATTTCAGTGCGGGGTACAAAGTGGACAGTGCTAGTTAGAATCGGCCTAGATGTCGTGTTCAGTTGGTGAGAGCATGGGTTGCAGCTGAAATGCTGGAACCCGTGTTTTCAGTCTGCCTTGTGCTGACCTATGAGAGGTGGCAGAATCCAGCACCACTAAGGCCTTGCGAACTTGGAGGTGTTGAACTAACAGTGAGTGGTATCAGATTATTCAGCTCCTTAAACTATTGATTTCAGGCCTTCTAAGCACTCTGTCTCTTGAATGTTTTCAGAGAAATGCTTCTTATGTAGAAAAACTATTCGACTACAGGTGGAGGGCAGACATATTGAACATGGTTGGTTTATGAGCAGAAGGTTAGGGCGGAAGTGAGCTGGTGGCAGTTGAAACTTCTGTGTCTGTCCTGTCGTCCTTCTTTTATTTTTTTGCAAGCTGCAGTGTGCAGGCATCCTCGCCGACGACTGATGATTGGCATTTCATAACCGGCCACATGGACACAATGAGCAGAGAAAGGAAGAAAACGGGTACGGATATGGTGATGGCGAAAGATGCCATGGAGAGGACTTTTTGGGCAAAGAAAGTGCATCAGCGCGCCCCACAATCCCTAATACTGTTGACGACTATCGAGCCCTGCAGCTTACGTACCAGGTAATATGTTGCTTACTACCCTTAAAATTCTACATGTGTCTGTAACGATGCTGTTCATGCTTTTTGGAGCGGTAGGTTCCCTGATAAGACCACCACCACCTCCATTATGGCGCTTTCACACCGCTATCGAATGAGATCTTCCTGCGGGAGCTCCCATGGGCTAACGGCGACGCGGTTTGAAGAAATGTGCACCAACGCGCGGATGTGCTTTACGGTTACAGCTCCACTCCTGGCATAAACGCGCGCTGTTAGTCCTGCCTGGCACCATGATGGGTCTCCTTTTTTGTCCCACTGACATAAAGTATGATTTTGTTACAACTATGAAATCGTGATTTGTTTCGCGTTTTCTGTATTCGAAAGAGCAGTTTACAAATATTTTCAAGTAAACTGAAGATATGCAAATAATTTTTATCATAGATCTTTCCAGAGTTTTTTTCGTGTTACTGGCGTCAAGGCAAAGGAGCGATTTATCGATGTTTACTCGGAGAACCTGCCAACTGTTCTGATGGTGACTGAGCGAAAACCAAGACCGGACCTGTTCTGCGAGACCATCGTAAGGCTAAACAATGTAGAAGATATAGAAGGGAAAAAAAAGGTGCAGTTTAACATGTAAAGACATGAACATTCTAACCCGATATCGTTTCATGAGCACTTTAAGGCCATTTCGCTAATAGTTTTCAGAGCATACTCTGACTGTTACCGCGGCGCTAGTGTCACGACGCTAAGAACTAGTTTCTCCAAGCCTCTTTTTTTCTCGTGTTGATAAATGTATTGCTTGGTCTTTTCTATAAACTAGTTGACATGCATTATTGTGAAATGTCCGCTTCCATCTAATATTTTATTCCTAGATTTTCCTTTTATTCCAGCACACCTAATTAATTTACCGTCCACTAATTTAGTAAAAAAAAAACAAAAAAACTTCCACTCGATTTTTTAAAATAATATATTGGTATGAATATTTATAACACAAATGCATTCTGTTTGTATTTTTGCCGTGTCAATTCCTTCGCCCGCTTCCATTTTTAATGGCCACTGTCCCCGGTAAGTTTTGAAATAAAAAAATAAAAAAAAAATCTTTAACCTGCAAAAATATATCACTCAGAGATTGATTGAATCAGAACAGTAACGAATGTTGATGAACAATGTACGACAAACAAAGATATAACCATTCTGCAGGGTGCTCTAAAAAAAACCTGCTTTATGCAGTTTTTTTTTTAGGTTCCTTTCAGAGTAAATATTTTTTCCATCATACATCAAAGGTTCTTTGAACTCAACCGTGCTTATTATTTCGTGGTGTATTTATTCAACACATATATATATATATATGTACTCTCTAAGGCTCAGTTTTATTGATTCTTTTTCCTGTGCCTTCTTGCATTTACAGGGATATGGGAAGACGATAAGCAACAGGGTTGTAAAAAAGCGTATTACCACACACCGCCTGCCACGCCGACCCTGCAAGAATCAATGACCGACGCAAACTCAAACCTTAATCCCCGAAACAGGCCTTCGGCGAACGACGAACTCCCCCTACATTCCAAATCCTGCTGAAAGCTTTCAGCAGGGCGCACGCACACGCCTGCGAACTTTCAGCCGGGTGTTGTTTACCCAACTCTCCGTGTGTCGCAACTTTTTTCGTGTATTTTTGACCTCGGGCTGTGAACTCTTTACATATGCCGCGAAGCTTTGAAGTTTAAATAGCGCAGTTGCAACAGTAAACACTAAATGATGCAGTTGGATTTCATGCCTGTGTGTGAAGTAAGTTATTTGTTGTGTGGAAGGCTTAGATAGCAAGAAGTTCGTCAGCCTCA
Organism: Ixodes scapularis; assembly: GCF_016920785.2. Taxonomy (NCBI): domain Eukaryota; kingdom Metazoa; phylum Arthropoda; class Arachnida; order Ixodida; family Ixodidae; genus Ixodes; species Ixodes scapularis. The sequence continues at coordinate 56,621,884 of NW_024609880.1, read as the reverse complement.
GGGGGCGTTTGATGTCTCCGCTGTGGTTGAAAAATTTATCCACGGCAGTAAGGCCGCCAGACTCTGGTCTTGAACATGCATCATGCAGCTGTCATACACGGCAGCATGGCAGGACGACGCTCCTCCAGATCAAAACGAACAGGGGTGGGGATTAAACCAGGTATCCTTTAAAGCCCTCTGACAAAATTTGCGTCTTTAAACAAGTACCGACGACCATTGTTGCGCGAACGCGCGAAACACGAACGATCCGAGTGCTGCACCGTCATTTTCTTCCAAAAGCCGCTTCATATTAGTGCCGCGCGCCGTTTGCTTCTCAGGGCTGCACTAGTGCCACTAAATAAGCTACGCTTATTTAGTGCGCAACTCATTTAGTGGCTCTAGGCTGCACAACTGAGCGCCGGACCTTGGCGTATAAGTAAAGAAAAAAAAATTTCTTTCTCTCTGAGGGCTGCACGAAGTACGGGCCACGCGTCTTGGCGCGTTTGACTTGCAAGACAAACACAAACACATCAAGGGGCTTCAGTGTCCATTTACGCCTCTTTTCGTTCACTCTCGTTTCTAGCCACCCTGCAGGCGTATCCGGATGGATGACAAAAAAAGGAATAAAACATCTGAACCTGCAAAGAGTTAAAGAAATAAAGGTGACGCAAAACGAGGATGAGTGTCGGTTACGCAATTACGTCCCAAATGTCTTCTATCGGTGTGGCGACGGGAAAACAATGTTTTCGCCCGCCCTGGAAGTGACAGCTTCAAGATGGTGGCGCCCTTGTAGAAAAGGCGTATAGTCGGATGACGGGTGTATTCGGGTGGTCAAAAGGCTCGTTTCAAAAGTGCATCGAGCAACATTGGCGGTCGCCATTGCTTGGAAACAAGGCTAGGTGGCGCAAATTGGCGACCGATATTAAGGGCGCAGCCGTTAACATCCATCCATCCAACCATCCATCCGTGGAGCGTGGACACGTAGCGTGTGACTGAATATGCGTCCTGGCCGAACGCCGACACGGTGGTGGTTTTCAACACAAGCCGAGCCTTGTTTTCGCCGAACGGTCGCGTAGCCCTCGTGTCCAATATATGTGCTCACAGTACGCGATCAAGCAATGGCGGACAGGCGATGGCACGGACTTTTGAAAGAAAGGTGAATCACCGGCGAGCCCCTGCCGGCGGCACCGGCAATTTAAAAACTAGCCAGCGGTGCACCACCTGGCCCTCAGAACGCAAAGCGTTGGCAAATTGCGTTTTTGTATGCCTGGGTGCCGCATGAGCTCTGTTAACTTCTTCCTCGATTATTCTATGATACAATGGGCACGACGTGTGCGTCAACAACATCAATTCGCACCGTGTAAATACACACAACATAAATTCGGACGTGCGTAAACACAACTGGCTTCACACAACATGCACACAACTGCGTAAACACAGAAGGGTGTGTGTTTACCCAACTGTGTAAACACACACAACAAACTTGTGACGTGTGTAAACGCTAGTGGTTTCGCGATAGTCCTCGAGATATTAGCATTTATTTGCACATCTAACAGGATCTTAAATTTAAAAAAATAATAATAATGCGAGGGCAGATTAATAAATCGGTGTCGTGCACATGCGTCAAATATCAATTTAATTTGTTTGAATTTCCGGAGATCTGCTAGCACTTTACAAGGCTCTCAAGAAGGCTTACCGGCGTTGCCTTTCCTATTATATTTTCTTTTTATTATCTGTTTTTTTTTATTGAGCTGCATTATTATTATTTTTTTTTTTGCCGCAGTGTAATAACACGGTGTGTTCCAAAGAAAACTTAACTTGCGCAAGCTGGACGAATTCTTCCAAACAGTTTTACCGCCTTTAAAACAGGAATTACCTTTATCTTCGTTGTTTTTGCTATACCTTCTTATCGAAGCACGAAAGGGTCTTTGCCTCGATGGCTTTGTTTGCGACTCGGATCCGCTATCGGCGAGCATTGTTTCGTTTGATTCCCTTTCCCAACTGGTATATGACGATACCGGATATATACAGTGTGGCAGACAAGCTGCCGGACCTTTCTGGAGCTCGGGGAAAAAGTGTGCTGGCAAGTCGCCGGCACACCCCTGGAAAGCTCCACCCGTACGGCGAGCACCCGCCAGTCTTTTACCATGCGAACGCGCTTGCCGAAGATACGGCAAAATATTTTGCCGGGAAAGGATCACACGAATAAGCCATAAGAGTTCAGGGGAAGATCCTCCCGCCTTTTTCCAGATTAGCAAAGTGAACACTGGCGAGGATGTCGCTCCTTCTCCCGGGTTCACTCTGGTGATTGGGGAAAGGGGTGGGGGGACGTTCTCCTGAACTGCTAACCTGTCAACGACTATAGGAGGTATTCAATGGACGCCATATTTGAGGGCCAAAGCGCATGCTCAGAACGAGCTCACATTAATAGCCTGATAAGACCGGCAACCTTGATGGTGCTAAATGCACGCTCCAAAAAGGACCGCGGAAGCTCGCCGTCAGCACGCGCTCAGCAGCAACGCACACGGATATGGCCGCCAGTGAATACTCCCTATAGGTCCTCCAGCGCGAGCTTTCGTTGCACGTGCTCCGAGCTACGGTACGCTCACACACTGCAGGGAAGCATAAACATTTCCAGGAAGTAATAATATGACGGTGTTCGTGTAGGCTTCGGACCAAGCTAGCATGTAGTCTTGTACTCGTTACTAAAAAAAAGTAATCGATTACAACTACTATTACTCTTGGCTAAAAAGTATTCGATTAGATTACCTGATTACTCGACGGCAAAAGTAATTGGACATTATTCAAAGCAGTAATAGTTAGTTTTCCGATTACTTTATTGTGTGGAGACACATCTTTAGCGCTCATAACAATGATCTACTTCCAACCTATATTTCACATTTGCACAAATATTGAAGAAGAAAAACTGTCTCTCTCTTCGTGGTCGTTGCCCCTTCACAATGCGGACACAAGCATAGAATTCGTTTAAAGACGTTTAATGACTTGGGCGTTCGCCAGTGTGTGCGTGTGTTTGGCAGAAAGGGGGGGGGGGGGAGCGGAGGGGGTTCTAGATCTTGTTAAGCTTGAGCAAGGATTGCCGCTCAAAGTTTGCGTCGCTTATTTTATTATTCAAATGTGGATGAGCTCGCATGTTATACAAAAGAGCAGCAACTCCAGGATTTGAAATGGATCATGTGTAGTATCCATTAGCGGAAGAGATCGCCCCGACCACTTCTCAACTCCAAACATTGCTTGTCACAAAGACCACGTAGGGGAAATGGGGAAATATTTCAACTGCCTTTGTTATATTTTGCATCCGCTTTAGGCATTCTTCGGTTCTAGTTCTCCTACGGGCTGTGAGTATAGTACCCTGAGCAGGATTTTTTATTTTTTTTTTATTTCTGTGTGCGTGTGCGTGAGGGGGCTAGTTTGAAAGAAGGACTCACAAAGCTACATTCTGTTTCGTCAAACTTCGCCCTGAATGGCCTTTGTCACGCACTGTGGCTTCTCTGGGGCTTCCCACTCCCAGTCCCAGCTAGAAAAAAAAAAAAAAGAAAACGGACATTCCACAGAAACTGTCCATAGAAAGAGATTGACCTCGTTTCCTACAGCTCCGCAAAAATCTTTCTTTTTCCGTTCGAAAAAGAAAAGAAAATTTTATTTTTGTCATTTCATAAAAAAAGGCACGTGCCGGGGGGGGGGGGGGAGGGGGGGGGGGGGGAGTCTCGTGGACAAATTGTCACGGTTACAAGTAATTTGATTACTTCAAAAAGTAATCAGATTACTCTTGTGATTACTGCCTAATAAAAGTAATCAGCTGATTAAAAAATTACTCCAAAAAGTAATCGATTACAAGTAATCTGATTACTTGTAATGCGTACGGTACAAGTCTGTAGCATGGCAACCAAGCTACGCAAACGACGTAAGCTAGCCTCTGGAAACTCGCTTATGCCAACACACCACCGGAGGTTTTGAACGTAGTGGATATATAGACGCTTTGCAGCAGCTGTGCATGGACGCCGCCATAACTGACCTTCAGTTTTTGTTTCCTCTTATTTCGTTTATTTCACTCATCATTACCCTAGCAGGCCAGGTTATTGCCACATTAGATTCAAATGTGTCTTTTTCTAAAGCATCGGCCTTTGTAGAGGATCATCAACTACCGTTTCAGTTGCTCGGCATCTCGGTAAGACAAGAGAAGGTCAGCAATGGCGGCTGTAATTTGGCGCGTGTGTAAAGCGTCTATAAAAATCGGGACGAACCATTCTGAGCCCAATGCTTACCTGCTGAAACACGAGCGTTGTGAGCGGAGCTGGTACATTGAACGGCACTACTTTCTGACCACGATATATATGTAATAATAATTGGGTTGTGTGTGTGTTTATACAGCCTAGAACTTGGTCTGCCTCACAGGGGCGACGAGTCTCCCAGCTGTAGATGAGAAATTTAGCCAGTGCAGTACAGCCGCTAGCCTGGGGTCTTTAACGTGCATCACGCAGTAGTGATACACGACCGCACGCCGGTACGATGCTTATCCAGATCGAAACGGGCAGGGGTGGGGCTCGAACCCAGGATCCCTGGGTTCTGCAGCGCGAGCTTTCGCTCCACGTGCTCCGAGCTGGTGTGCGCTAGACCACTCGGCCACCGATCCCCCATATATATGTATGTATATATATTTGCTGCGTAATGTCTTTGCAACCAGAGTCTGTGGTATAGACGCGCCAAGAACTAAAACAAAACAATTAACCACTGGTGTGACCGATGAGCCTTCCACCATATCTCGAGTCACCGCTTAGAGCTGGCGAATCGAGAGGTTGTGTTCCTCAGCTCCTCAGGTTGTATTCCTCAGTAAAACCGGGTGCTTGCTCGATACGCGATCCGATGATAGGCACTGGAAGCAGTGCCTTGCACGCGATGAGCAGGTGTTTGATTGTTTCTTCGCACGCTCTAAAGACGCTGCACATCGTGTCCGTCACGTTGCAGTCGTACTTCTGTCGGCACGGTGTGGTACGTAAAGCACCACCATGGGCCTCCATTAGAAGTCGACTGCCCAGCGTGTTTCCCCAGAAAGTTAGGGGCGCGATCTCGGTTTCGAGGGTCGCGTAAAGATGCATGGTAGAATGTTGCTGCATCCCGAACATCCAACGGTCCTTCTCAATACTCTTCACTTGCTCCTGCACTGCACTCACACATTCCTTAACAGTTTAGGGTTCGGTGACCAAAGAAAAAATCTGAAACTTTGTGCCAAGACGAGTAACTCGGTTTCTCCATGTCGAGTTGACATTTTTAGGTGTATGTAGATGAACAGACGCCTAACCCAGCGGTCTCCATCCATGTACCGGAGATGCGTGTAATATTTCAGCTTGCTTCAGGGCTCTCGCGCCTCAAATGAAGACTAGCCGAGGTCGCCTTCCACAAGCTCGTTCGCTACCTGTCCGTGGCACACCAATGCCTGACGTCCGACCGCCATTTGACGCCGTTCAAGGTATTCGCAGACCTCGCCGGGAACGCAGATGACGACGTTTCCGAATGTCAGAGCGGTCGCAGCATCAGCCTTCTAAAGTTCTCGGGTGACATCATAACCCTCGTAGCTCCAGAGACTCCGCCTTCGCAGCACATTACTGTTTCGTACTAAAGATGTTTTGAGGCCCTGATGGGGTATGCGGCAAGATACTCCTCCGTAGTCGGCAGCGTCACCCCGACGCACTTGCCCGAAAGTGGCGACCCCTATAGGTCGCATGAGTCGCGAATAATTGGGATGCTCTTTAATGCAAATAAAAACAAATTCAACAACGCAAGTTTGCGGCATATTGAACCATCATATAATCTTGACTTTCTCTTCTTTTTTTATATGTCGAGCATACACGGAAATAAAACAACATAAAACAACATAATGAATAAAAACCGATAAACTGCGGAACGCTAACTAGAATACAACTATACTAAAGACGAGATACAGAAATTGTCACTGATTTATACTGGCTATTCACCGTGTCAGTTAAACAGCCATGACACTCGATTCAGTGAAACCGTTGCGCCGCTTGTAACGACTAATATTCCAGTTGATTGACTATACTGAATTCGAAAAGTCGTTGTTCATATTAAGCTTATTTGTGAAATCAGAAATAAGAGCGCACATTATTGCGAGCTTCTTATTGCTCTATAATATTACTCGGCTCCTCAGGATCTGGCTTCCTTTGCGAACGCGAGGGAGTCTCCTGCTTCGACGGACTCATCCAATCCGCGCACTTTCTTAGCGGACCCATCGGTGACGTGGGCCTGCAGTTGAAGAGCCTCTGGAAGGCCGATGACCCTCGCAACGGAACATTGACGCGTCGCGCCTGCATCTCCGCCTCGTCCTCCTGCAAGTTTTTGACACAGAAGCCGAGCCCGTAGTAAACAAAGAAAAGGTGCACGGCTGAGAAGTCTTCGGCACCTGGCAACCGAACATCCCGAGCTGCAGCTCGTCTCACTCTGATGCTCTCGTAGAGGCCCTCGACTATCTTGAGAGCAGTGTGATCTTCTAATAAGGAAAGCGACATAGACGCTGGAACATCCAGTTGCTCTTGGAGGCACACCTGCGCTTGGTGGAGAGATGTCTTAGCGTAAGAAGACCAGAAACTCCTGGTCAGAATCTCGCGGTTGAAGGAGGACGAGACCCCTTCGATGAGCATCCGCAAGAGGCAGCGGGTCACGCGATGGCCCATGAGTGATAGCTGGACGGTGCCATAATCGTCTACGCGTGGCAGGGCGTAGCTAGACAAGAGTGCCGGGATGTAGACTGTCTTGAGCTGAAGATCGTACCAGCAGTCAGTTGCAAATGGCGACCCAGACCACACATCGAGAGATCTTCGTCGCAATGCTGCTTTCTGCACAGCCTTTAGGGTATGCGAGTGCCATTTCAGAAACGTGTCTTTCGGATTGTGTTTGGGTAGCTGAGCAAGATAAGATGAGAGCCTGTCCTCCTGACTCAGCCAGCGTGGTCCCGCTGTGGCGAAATGAGTGCCAGCCAGAATTCGTTTAGCGAGCGCGCAGGTTTTGTCATCGAAAAATGAGATTGTGTGGATCTGCAGCTTCATTTGGTTCAGAACGCTTCTCAAAACGGAGTCAACAACGTCATCCATGGTTTTCACTGTCAGGCTGCTGGCGCGAAGGAACAGGCTAGGTAGGGACTGGGCAGCAGCCCGAACACAAAGGCGCCATCGGGGCACCTGGTGGACAGAATGGCCAAAAAGTTGCGACGTCGCCACCCAGGCGAGTTCCTGGTTATTAAGCGACGAAAAGACCGACGTTCGAACAAAAACGTGGACACAGAGAAAATTCAAAACAACGTGTATATCCGACTTGCGAACCAGATTCACCAAGCTCTCAAGAAAGTTGGGTGTCAATAAAAGCACGTCATTCTCATTGGCAGAAAGCTTCTCCTCGCCTATCTCTAGCAAATAAGTTCTAACCTCAGGCAGGTCTTGCAGCTTGGATACGCGGTGGAGACGCTCATCCGAGTGCAAAAACTCCCCGGATTCAGCTGCCTTGTCGAGTTGCTCAGCAAACGCAACAACCTCTGCAGTGTACGCAGAAGGAACAAAGCGTTTTCCGAGTACTTTCATGGACGCTTTCACAAGGCGGGTGTAAGCGGCTGTCGTTTTCTCCTTGTTGATTAGCAAAGGCTGTGGAATATCTACGGTAGTAACGTCCCTGTTCGATTTGAACGGGTGGACGGCAACACCAAGACTAAGCAAGGCAGATGCTCCAGTGTAGCTGAACACCCTTGCCGCTGTCTTCCAGGCCGAAATGCTGCTGCGGACGGGAGGCGTGAATGGAAACCCTTCAAGATCCACTTCTGAGAGAAGGTCCAGGACAGCATAGACATCGGAATTATTGACGGAGCTCACGCAGGTGCTTACGACATGCTTCAGAGGCAATAGCACATCCGTGTCGCGAACACTAGGAGGCAATGGCGACTCCAAAAGCCGGAGGACATCTCGCTCGAAGCGATACACGATGTCGTCGTCAAAACTCGATGTCATGTTGTCGTAATGACTCCTCCAGCGACTGCATACAAACTTGAAGAAGTCGTCACAAGGATCCAATTCACGGGAAACTAGGGCGTTTATATATGCGCCATTTCTTTTGCATGAGTCCGTCCAGCAAACATCGAAATAGGATACCGGATGTTCTGCAACTGCGGCTGGGTGCTGAGGTGCTGCTTGAATTGGTGCCGTTGGAGGTTTACTATAATACGACGAGATGGTTTCTTGTGATGATGGCATCGCTAGCAGCCGAACTGGAGATATGGTTTTCAGCACATCCGGGCAGAAGACGATCACGAGGGAAAACGCAGCCAAGACTACTAGTCCAAACGCAGCGTGATAAAGAATCAGCTCTTTTTTGGTCTGAGAGCAAACCATCCTAGTAGGAGCTTCCATGAGAACCGACGTCTGAATAAGGCTGTTCTCACTGACGGTAGAACTAGGAACGTCCTTGGAACTGGCCTTCCTCCGCCCATGAGTAAATTCCGGGGATCCACGCTGCTTCAAGTTTAACTGGCTCTCCACACCTTCGATGTTACGGTCGCAGGAGCTGCTGGGTTCAGCAGTGGTACTCCAAGAAAAGCCGGCTTTTCTACCATATGTGGCCTTCTTCAAATCTTTGTTTCGTTCTGGATTGTCTACTTGCGGCGTCTGCGTTAAGTCCTTTATATAATCTGCCGAAAACCAATTCCTTAGGCTGGGTCGCAGAACATAGGTTGTTTTCTTCTGGTTAACCGGCAAGGGTGGGGATGGCCTGGAACGCTGGTGGTCTGGTCTTTGTGGGCGGTCAGTGTAACTTGACTTTTTACCAAATCCTCGCTGCGTGGCTCTGGGCCCTTCACTTCTGCTTTGGATTTCTGCGCCTGGAGTCGGCGATGTCGTATCAGATACATCGCTTATTTCTTGAAGTATTGTTTGTGACGATGTGTCTCTCCTGAAAAATAAAATAGTTTGTAATTCAGCTTCGTTTCTTGGAAACAAAACGCGTTTGTTAAAAATAGAAATATAAACCATATTAACTGAGCGCTTTCTGGCTGACAGGAGGTTCAGTAAGGACGTTCATTAAAAAAAGAAAAGGTTAAATAGAAATTTGATCTGCCCTAGAACAACCAGGATTATTCGCGGCCAACAGATATTTTGAAACAAGATTGAACTCGATATCTCCCAAGCGGCCCATTCCCGCCGGGGCGGTGTCTATGGGTACAACTAAAACACAACAAACTTCAAGGTATCACTAGATTCAACAAAACTTTTAACAGATAATGTGCTATACGGATGGCACCTAACCATATCCGGTTAGGTGCTAGCATCGGAAGTTGACAAGCCGACTGCCGGCCGAACGCTGACGCCGCGCTCGTCTCCTCACCGACTGGACATCGGTACCAGCCGAACCTATTTCTCGAGTGACCCCGTGTCACCCCCGGAGGGAGAAAAACATTACATGTTCAGACATACTTTGGCGCTCTACTCCAAGAAACGAGCGAGGTCCGGGCTTTCCCAGAGACAGAGCGCTAGAGAGCGCTGCAGAGAACAAGAGAAAAGAAAGCGAGCGCTCACTTTGCCGCCACGGGTTGAGGTATGCGCTGAGAAACAAAGAGAGAGAGAGAAGGAGACGAGATCGTGCGGAGTCGTCAGAACGCCGAGCGCTGGTTGGAATGATTAGTGGGTAGACCTAAAGCTAGCTGCCTTCGTCTCCACTGTACTCGTCGAACGCGTTAGAACGCTGAACGCCAGCGTCCGGCGTTTGGCTGTCGCATTGGGACGCGCTCGACGAGTGTAGTGGAGGCAAAGTCAGCTAGCTAGCTTTAGGTCTACCCACTAATCATTCCAACCAGCGCTCGGCGTTCTCACGTCCCCATGTCCTCTCGTCTCCTCTCCCTCAGTTTCTTGGCGTATAGTTTGAGAACCCGAGTGTTTGGTTCTTTTTCGCTGCGAGCGGGTGCCGGGGCTCTGTTCAGCGCTGCCGCATTGCAACTTTTATGTTTTCCGCACGCTCGGGCTACTGCGTCTACAAAAGGCTCTGAGAAGGTCGCGTTTACACGGAAACCGCAGAAGATGGCACCCACAAGTAAGTCATCCAATGAGCGCTTCAGCTCCTTGCACCATAGAGGGCTGCTCCGCGCCATTCAGTTTCCGCAGGTGTTCACAGTTGCTTCTGACTAACACATCACATCCTATATTGCCAATGCCTATGCCACGCTAATACATCAAAAGGGCGACGTTTTTTGTTTTTTTTTTTTTTTGTTTCGTTGCTTTAATTTTTTGGGAATATATCCAGTAAAGACCGCCATTGAAACCTCAATTATTTGTCTTTTAGAGACCGTGTGAAACAGAATCGTCCCCGCAGCATGTTATATTTAATTCGTACCTTATTCTTACATTTAAAACTACTTATTTTGCTCTAGAACCTGATCATAAAATCTAAAGAATATACTTGTTATTAGTTTTCTCTGGGTGAAACTTACTGTTTGAATGCCCAAACAAATAACTCTCTTGAAGTTAATGTACCTCACCAGTTCTATGCAGCGTTGTAAAAGGACGCGTAGATTAAAAAAAAACACCAAAAATCTTGGCATCCTGCGAGTTTCAATATGAATAAATTCTTGTGTAGATTTAGGCGCCTAAGCCCTCCCTAACGATTTAGCCTTGACAATAACGTTCATTCATTTCGCAATAGTACCGCTGAGCTATTTTTCAACATAAAAGCGCAAAGGAAAAAATATATTTTTGCCGCATAATCTATACTTTGACTGTCACCCTTAGTGAACCCCCCCTCTCTCTCTCTCTCTCTGTCTGTCTCTCTCTCTCGCTCCCGAAAGTCACGTGGACAATTCTAAGTCGGAACGTACTGACCTAAACCGCTGATTACAAAAGTCTAAGACGATGAACCGGAATTCATAGCATTTGCTGAGTTGAACTTTTGATGGTGCCCTCTGTACGTCTTTGTGCAAATATTTTAGAGGAACCATGGAAGGATAAACCTTCGAAAGTAGGCTCAACTTTATACCGATAGGCAAGGCTCGTTTAGAATCATATAGATTTTTAAAACTTCAGAACGCAATTTGGCTCACAAATATCATCCCTAGATACTCTACACCGCTTGTCTTTTCTTCTCGCTGATTGAAACTAATAGCCAACGCTTCTTTCTCAATTTTCCTGCCATTACACATGTCATATTCAAGCGATTGGCCTCTCAGCCAAAAAACTAATATTCGGAGTAACATCACGTGAAAGTTGTGTTTTCAGGGCATTCAGGCGATCCTTTACGACGTACGTTTTAGATCAATCTATTACAAATCTAATAAACAATGTTTTAAAAAAGGCAAACCTTGACAGGTGAGAGATCTTGACTCCTGTCTTGCTCACACGCCGCTGAAATGTCTGGTCGGCTGTTCCCACTATAGTCTGGTTAGCTGCACCACAATCGTCATATTCATCATCAGTCGTACCAGAATTGTAATCATGATGATCCTCATTGGCTCTATATCTAAAGCTTCCATACTTGCTGGCAATCGCGCGTGTTTGATGCCGACCTTTTTCTCTTCTACTTGACTCGCGTGGCTTGCATTCCACATGGCATGCACCTTCTCTTGAACTTCGAAGAGCGCTGATCTTCGAGGCGCGTTGCGGATGCCCAGATCGAATGACTACATCGCTGAAGCCATGCTGATCTTGAGAATTAATTATCGGCTCCCCTTGAATCCTTTTTCTTTCTATTCGCAGTGTTTCCACGTTACCATGGCCCTTCGTTGTGGTTGTCCGCTTGGATGTCTGAGGAGACCACCGTGTTCTTGTACTCCTGGAAGATGTGGGCGCCTTGTTGCGATGACCTTGATCACGTCTTTGGATCAATATAGGAGAAATCTTCTTAAAGCGACGAGGCGAATTGTCGGTATCTTCGGTCCTAGGTTTCATGTTACGTAGTTGGCATCCAACGCGTTCGTTGGCATCGGAGGATGGCTCGCGTGTGCTCACCGCCTGGCTGGAGTAAGCCATGATTGCGAAAGGTGGTTTTACCAACGTTTTTGCTGAAGAATTCGAGTCTTGACAGCAGGCAGCCGAGAAAAGTCGAAAAAATTGAAAGCGAAAGCACCAAAGTCTCGATGAGCGATTCTTAGAACGTTTGGGTACTCTGGGCGCTCAGGGCTATCTGGGCTTGCACGATGCACGCGACACTCGCGCAGCTAGAGCGACACGAGAGCACGGGTAGAGCCAACGTAGAGCACGGGATAGCCAGAAAAAACATTCTGCTGGAAAAAAATATTAAGATACACGCTTTTTCTACTGGTGTAATAATTTGTTTTCTGATATATAGAGTGTTTAAAATATCCAGGCCCGATCTAAAATGGGCCGTGAAAATCAGCACCTGCATGTGGCACCGACCTCTGAAATATACTTTTTGTCAAAGGTGTATTTCACAGGTCGGTTTTATCTTGTAAATTTACAAAGCGAAGCTCCATTTCTATAAAAAAAAATAGAATAAAAAAACTTGCCAGGGTCAACGACGGACGGCGACACAGACGACCTAGTCGAGTGGCGGGGCGCGTTTGGCGCACGTATTGATAGGTGGCGTCGGGAGCAGCGTCGGAATAAAATCCTGCAAAAAGTCGCGCCATTCATTGTTGAGGAAATGCTTGAGACACGTTCCGTTCCGCGCGCCACTTCTGAGTAGAACATGGGGTCTTAAATCTAGCTCCGTGCTACGCTGTGCCGTCATGGTCTTCCCAAAAGCTGCAAGCGTTGCACGTGGCTCTTGCATCGACTTACCTTGAGCTACTTTCAAAACATGAAGAGGCTTTACGTCGGAAGGTGCAGCATAGTGTCACTAAATAACCTACGCTTAAATAAGCGACACTCATTCAGTGACTCTAGTGTAGCAGACCAGCGAAAGATAGCAGGCGCCACTCAGACAAAATCCGTCGGCAGCAAGAGCGCCGTAATTCTGCAACCGCGTTTTAGGGGCGAAGCTCCTTATACCCTTGTTATACCCCTGTTACACGGGCACACTTAACCGCGGTTAACTCAGCTTTAACTGCGGTTACGTGGCAGCACAGATGCCGCACTATACACTCGGACAGCTATTTCAAAAGAAGTGAAGAGAGCGCGTGCACTGCTTTGATGGGTGCTCAAGATGCTCAAGCGCACGTTCGCCCATAGCTCTGACTGCATCGCCGCAGAATGTTGTCGGCAAGTATTGTGCGCTAATTGTGGTTTAGCGTAACCGCAGTTAAGTGTGCCCGTGAGGGTATAACAGGGGTATAACAGGGGTATTAGGGGCTAGCCATGTCAGTATGTCCGTCCACCGTCGGGTGCACGTGCTCCTGCTCGTGAGCTCACGCGCTGACGTGCTCGCGAGCACGTGAGCACGTGCTCCCGTGCTCGTGTAGGGAAAAAAAAAAAGCAACCACATCTCCACGTGGTGAAGGATGTTGATTGGGGCCAAGCTCTGGTGGTGCTTGTCTGCGTAGACGGGGAGCCACAGCATGCCGAGCCTTTCGTTCGTTTTCAGCCATGTCAGAAAGAGAATGTGTGGTATGGAACGTGGTTATATACGCATTTGAGCATTTGACCGCAGCGTGACATGGATGAAAACGAACGAAAGGCTCGGCATGCTGCGGCTCAGCGTCTACGCAGACAAGCACCACCAGAGCTTCGCGCCAGTTAACATCATTCACCACGTGGAGATGCTTTTGTTGTTTTCTTTTTCTTTTTTGCTTTTATCGGTATTATTTATTTTTAAACCAAAGGTGCATTATAAAAAGATGATGTTCACTTTAATAGACCACGGTCGTCGCGAGCAGTTTCGATAGGAGGTGTATATAGCGTCGTTTATCAATACCTACACCAATCGCGCACCGCCGCTCGATTCGGTCGTCTGCGTCGCCGTCCGCCATTGACCGTGGCAAGTTTTTTGGCTCTATTTCTTGCAGAAAGAGAGCTACGCGTTGGGATTTTAAAAGAGAAAAAAGACCTGTTAAATACACCTTTGACGGAAAGGTTAGATTACTAAGATCAGGCGCGGAATTTTACGGCCTGTTTTAGATCGGGCCTGGTTATTTCAAACACACTATTTAGGACGCTAAAAATCTCCATCTCCAGAAGAAGAAAAAATTTAATTGCGTTCTGATTAACTTTTTCGCGCTTCAAAGCATTGTATCTTACAGACAGTCGCCACCCTTTGAAGCACCGAAACTTATGCAAACTTTATATGAAACGGTACAAGATTTGGCAACTGTTGTTATGCATAGAAGTTTCATGGAAGAACTGTGGAACCAAATATCAGGCTTCTTGCCAAATTTACAGTATATCTAACCACTGACCAAATTTTCGCTCTTGCTATCACTGATCGTGGTTCGGTTCTGTTATGAACTGTTTATTAACGTCGCGTTCTTACAACCAAGTAAACTGAAGTCCACGAGCTTGCCTCGACATGGTCACGCTGCTTCCCGTGCTCGTTGGCCAACTGTCCCAAGCTGCTTGCGTGTGATAACTCGTGCTCCCCCTCGGTGAGGTGGCTCCCTCCTGTGTACAAGATGTGAGCTTTTCTACATTTCCTTTTTTGTATTCGTAAACAAAATTTGTGTCACGATAGCGGACTGTTTTTGTTTTGTTTATTCGTTTCTGGCTTTTGCGATGCGCAATGTTGTTCCTTCTGCGTTGTACGCCCTCGCCTTCTTGAACAATCTATGACCTTTGCCGCGGGGCTCTACCGAGTATGACAGCCTGTTTCCAGGTTCCTCGTCCTTGATCTCCAAGGTAGACGTCTTCTTCCGCGTGTAATTCAAGTAAAGGTTTGGCGCCTTTGTTTTAGTACTGTTGCTGAGTTTGTTGCTTGTCTCTCAGCCGCTGTTGTACCATGCTTGGGTCTGCGCTCGTCCATTGCAGTAAAAATGGATCTGTAGGGATTTCCGTCCTGGTATGTATGTTTATGAGTCTTTCAACTGGTGATCCTAGAGCTTCATTCCTGGGAGTGTTTCGCCATTCGAGTGGGCCATCGTGGTAGTCTGGTGTTCCGTAGCTGCACTTGGTCATGAGTTTTTTCGACTCCTGCGCTGCTCTCTCTGCCATCCCGTTTGACTGAGGATAACACGGGCTGGATATCACGTGTGAAATTTCTCGGTGCTGTAAGAACTCTTTGCAGTCAGCGGTGTTCAATGGTGGTCCATTCCCTTACGAAAATGGCATATCTGGACTTATATAAAAAAATATGGTTATATAAAAAAATGGGCATATCTGGCCTTTTAAAGCACATCAGTTCTTATAAGGCACAGTTGGCCAGATATGCCCAATTTTTATATATTCATATCTGGGTCTGCCAAATAGGGGTATATTTGCCTCCCATATGAGGCCAGATATGTCCGAATCAAATAAGGCATCCCTTATATATGTAGTTGGTTTCTACAAATATCTACCAAACAATTCTTATCTGTATAAAAAAAATACCAATTGGATATTGAGCATGTACAACTTTTATTAATTTTTACATTAGCTGCGCTTTACGCCACTCCTGATTTCGCTCAACTTGATTCCCAGGGAAAGCAGGATTACCGACATTGACGCAACGAATGTCGATGAAACGTTAATGGCGACGAAGCGTGTGTCAATGAAACGTGTATCCACGAGAAAGTGGCCGTGGAACGTGTTATCACGAAACGCACAGAGAATTAAAAAAGTCAGTATTCTACTTGCAGTTGTTACATGATTTAAGACGGCCAATGGCAGGTGACTGCTGGTAGAATTTCGGAGAAGTTATTCTCCCGGCTGCCATGGCCTAATTCAAGAGGTTATATGGAAGACTACCTGTAAAAAAAACGATCAAATGTCGCGAAGTAGTTTGCAGCGCACTTACGTTGACGATACAGGATTTGAAAGGTGTAATCCGAGATATATGTTGACACAGGCATGACAACCACTCAAACACAAAAACCAGAAGGAAGGTGTCCGTGAAGATTCAACAGGATGTAGCACAAGCTGTCATTTGCAGAACCAAATACTAAACACATCACAATACGATTCTTGTTTTTCTTTGAAGAAATCGCTTGTTCCCGATATGCGGGTAGGACTTTTCGAATTTACTGCAGACGCAGACTCCACAGCAGCCACGCAGGGCGCAACACACGCCAGACTAGTTCCGGCAGCAGACATTCCGAGATTGCCAACGGCTAATGCGTCATCGGTCACACCACGCGACCACGCTGCTGCCCTTTCTCGCGCACAAGTTGGGTTATGGGGATAGTTATACAGCGTGTAGTTGGTCAGCCATTCAAGTTGCGACGAGTCACACGCTGTAGATGAGCAATTTAGCTAGTGCAGTACAACCGCTAGCCTGGGGTCTTTAACGTGCACCACGCAGTAGTGATACACGACCGGACGGCGGTACGATGCTCATCCACATCGAAACGGGCAGGGGTGGGGCTCGAACCCAGGATCCCTGGGTTTTCTCGCGCACAGAGAGCGGAGTCAAGCGATAAAAAGTCTACGGCTGATTGGTTCGGCAAGGGCGTACGTTCTACCACGCTTTCAGCTTAGGGAGAGAAAGAAAAGGAGAGAAGGAAATGCAAAACGGGAGGGAACGCACAAAAGGCTTATCTTCTGAGGCATCCCAACCAGGACCTGGTCCTGATCTTAACAATGACCACAACGAGAGGATTTGTCACTTGTACCCAAGGTTGATAGTGCAGTGAATGCTATGTGGGGCCTTGGGGTTGAGGCAGGTGCTGTGTTCTGCCTTATCACTAGCTTCTAGACTGTAGGCACGTGACCCTAACCGGTGACATGCTTGGCCCAAAACACGCATACCGTCTACCCTGCTGTCAATACCGAGTGAACATACAGCTCTATGAAGTCCAGCTTTTAAACTTCAAAAGAAACTGTCCCTCCCAAAATATAATTTTAAATGAAAAACTAAGGGCTACTATTTTTTACGCACGATGTCCACAAATAAATAGATGAATAAATATATATATTTTACCAATATATTTAAAATTGTGTGTACACTGTTAGGCTCCCGTTTTTAACCTTCCATTTTTTTTACGAAAGAGGTACACATAAACGACACCACGGACAGCACATCTTCCGACTTTCAATACACGATGAATCGCCGACGCTGGCAAACGGAAGGTTACGATGTTGCGCGAACGGTTTTGGAAAGATGCTGGGTAGGGTACTCCGGGCGCAACGGCTTCGCAGCCGTTCGAAGGGAAAAGGATTCGCGACGCCGAAGCAGCGTCTTGCATCTTCAGTTAGCTAACAGTTCGTGTTTCCCCGCTATATTTAGCAGGGAAACATGAACAAAACTAGTTTCACTGCTAGATTTAGCGGGAAAATTGACGTCATGTGACATAAGCACCAATTCAATCTCCCGCTAAATTTAGCTGGGCGGTTACACCCATGTCGACGGCGACGCCGACACCGCTTTACGCGAAAACGGGTGCCTAAGAGCTGCGATCGAAAATCCATTATTTGATTAACTCGCTTTCCGATCTGTGGGTCGCCTGTCAATACCGCCCGACCAGGCCGAGTTCCACTCGCTCCGAGGAAGTCACACGGGGAGCGCTATCATCAAGAAAGGTTTTATCGATACTCAAGGCTGAGGAGGGCTAAGGCTGCCGTGTGGTCCGGGTCTTCCGTTGGAGTGGCTGCCCGGCACCGGCTCTTCTGTTGGTCTCTGCCTTCGAACTGGCTCACCGCACACCGCACTTCACCCGCCACGAGCCTCCTTTTTCTTCTTCTTCCCTCACGGCGCCCTCCCTCCACGTGCCGTACCGCTTATTGTCCCCTACAAATCTTATGCACTTCGTCATATTGCTACACGTCAAGCATACAACATAATTTCATTTGTTTTTCAATCTTCAAAATGAGAAATTGATTAATTAGGCCAAATATCTGGAATAACTTCACTTTAAGGATGTTAAGGGGTATCCACACGAAGGAGAACTCCGCGGACGGATGCCGTGACGTCAACATCTCGGGAAACTCCGTCCCCGGCTCCGCCGCGTGCACTTGCGGAGCTTTTGTGCTGTCAGCACAAAGCCTCCGCGCTTCCGCCACGGAGGAGAACGCGCCGCGAGGCGCCAAAAAGCATGACGTATATCTCACGTGATGCGCGATCGGCGGAGGAAAGTGGCGGATTTCTCCTTCGTGTGGATACCCCTTTAACAATAATTAACCAATTACATGAGACATGCAATACAAATAAATCAACTAGTGTCTTCACGAGAACATATAACCTATTGCTTGCATGGCCGAAACGGGCCCTAATATTATTAACAGGGGGTATATTTTTACCCATATATGTCGTAAACGGCCTATATTTGGCAGTATTTGAACTTTTATACCGCGATATATGACCGTATTTGCACGCGTATATGGCAGTATCTGCCCACTTATAAGACGATATGAGGCCGTATTTGCTCCCATATATGGCGGTACATGGCCATATTTAACTCCTTATATTATCAAAAATGGCATGGTCTACCTGACAGGTAGACCATGCACAGCCAACGTTGCAAGGCAGCATTTGATTATCGTGCTGGCAGTGGACCTTTGAAGCTGGTGCGCTGCAAAAAAAAAAAAGAGTAATAGTCCGCCAACACAATGTAGTGGTGTACTGAAACAAGTCCACTCAAACAATCTGCAGGGTGCAGTTGGCACTGGATGGTTCACAAGTGGCTCCTTCTGTTGCCTCGGCTTGTGTTCCTTGCACACACTGCAATTTTCTACCACCTACTTGATGTCATTCTGCTTTGCAGGCCAGTAGAGAGCTTCTTTCGGTCGATGAGTGTCTTCTCTACACTGCTGTTAGCCTTGTGTAGCCTTGACAAAATCGTGCTCTTCATCTCTTCTGGAATGACGAGTCTATTCGACCTGAAGAGTAAGCCCCCTCCTCATGGATTTCATCCCTGTACGGCCAATATGGCTTTAACGCACCTGGTATGTCTCCTTTGTTGCTCGGCCACTGGCTCTTTGCATACTGCAGCATGGTACTCAGATCCTTGTCCCTGCCTACTGCTTGACGACATTCTTCCAGTGTTCCATCTCTGATAGAAAGACACTTTGACACATTAACCTCGAAGACTTCTGGCTCTTCCTTCTTCGAAGGGTTTCCTGACAGTGTGTCTGCAATGCACAGCTCTTTACCAGGAGCGTACTTCACCAGCAGGTCATATTTTTTCAAGGTCAGTCTCATTTTCTCTAATCTAAGAGAACATTGATTCAGAGGTTTTCTGAAGATTGCCGTAAGTGGCTTGTGGTCCGACTCCATGGTAACGGTTTGCCCGAAAATGTAGTCATGAAACCGACTGCATCCTTTGACAATCGCCATCAGCTCCTCCTAAATCTGGGCATAGTTTTTTGGGCGTCATTTAACAACCTTGATGAGTAGGCTACTGGGTGGCCCTCCTCAAGCAACATTGCACCCGTTCCTCTGAAATTTGCATCCATTAACTGAGTTACTGGTTTGTTCTTGTCGTGGATCCGCAAAGTCGGTGCGACAGTGAACGTTGTTCGAAGTGCTGTGACGCTTTTATCTTGCTCTTTTGTCCAGGACCAGGCCGCCTTCTTCTCCAAAAGTTGCCTTAACGATGCACTTGTGCCGGACATGTGTGGCATGAACTTGCCAATGTAGTTCGCGACTCCTAGGAAGCTCTTCAGTTCCCCCACATTTGATGGACTTGGGAGAAATAGGATGTATTGTACTCTTGCCGGTCAATTGAGAGTCCCCCGGGTGACAATATATGTCCCAAGTAATTAATCTTTCTATGAGAGAACCTGCATTCTTCTTTCTTCAGTCTGAGGTTGACCACACGACACCTCTGCAGCACGGCTTGCATTCGACGGTCTTGTCCGTCTTCCGTCCTTCCCCAAATAAGAATGTCGTCGACCATGATTTCAACTCCGTCGAGACCTTCAAACACCACATGCATAGTCTTCTGGAACACCTCGGGAGCTGACGATATGCCGAAAGACATTCGAAGCAATCTGTGTCTTCCGAACGGTGTTGCAAATGCGCAGAGGTACAAAGTCTAAGTGTCTAGCTTGATCTGCCAAAACCCCGTGGCCGCGTCGAGTGTCGAGAAGAACTTGGCTCCCTCCAGTCATGCTGCAATGTCCTCCAGTGTAGGCATGCAGTAGGTTTTCGCATGAAAGCCTTGTTGAGCTCTTGAGGATCGATGCACAGTCGTAGTTTGTCCTTCTTTTTCACAACCACGGTTGGGTGGACCGACTCTGTTGGTTCTGTCACTTGTGCAATCAGCTTCTGTTGCACGACGTCACTAGGTGACTTTTCTGCTGGTCTCGGATGGCTACTGGGACTGTACGTGGCTGTTGAGTAACACCCTGCGCATCCGGCTTGAACTTCATGTGATACTTGACACCTTTGATTTCACCAAGCCATGGAGGATGTTCTCGTGTTCTTTTACTGTTGCGTCGTGCGACTTCACATCGGTTTTGACTTCACTTGCGAGCGTTTTCGTGTTCCGTTTCTGACACCATGTTATGAACTCTTCATTAACGTCGCGTTCTTACAACCAAGCAGACTGAGGTCCACGAGCTTGCCTCGACATGGTCACATTGCTTCCCGCGTGTATGCTGCTCATCGGCCAACTGTCCCAAGCTGCTTGCGCGTGATAACTCGTGCTCCCCCTCGGTGAGGCGGCTCCCTTCTGTGTACAAGATGTGAACTTGTCAACAGGTTCGGTACACGTTTATTAATACAAGGTTACAATTGGCTATGTACACTAGATAGGAACAGAGGGAGTGGCGGGAGGTGGTTTGCAGGGGCTTGGGGGAGAGTTTACGATTATTTTCTTCTTTCCAACTTTTTTTCTTAATCGCGCACGTTTTTTTCGCACGATCTCGTTGTCTAAGGGTTTTACTTTATAAACACTTTACAGTATTTACTTTCTACGGTGTTTATCTGCCCTGTTCCTTCGCTATATGGGCTAATGACGCCGGGTGCAAAAGCCCGTTTGAATGTTTACAAATCCACAGACCATTAGGCAAAAGTTCAACGCTTTTACCCCTCAAAAAAGCACGTAGCATTTCGCTAAAACCGACACCGGTGTTATGGTGGGCTAGAAGGGGAAGTGCTTTTCCCAGCGGCGGTATGCGATTCCTCGCTTTATGCCTCATGTATCGCTATCACCATCGTACCAACTAGTGCCACTAAATAAGCTAAGCTTAAATAAGCCACTAAATAAGCGCAGCTAATTTAGTGGCTCTAGTACCAACCGTAAGTATCCGTAAGTAAAGCCCCTTCATGTTCCAAGAGTAGCGCAGTGTGCGTCGATGCACGGGGCATGTGCAACGTGCAGCCCTTGTAAAGATCATGGCTGCACAGCGCAGCACTGTGCTAGATTTGAGACGCAATGAATTTCCCAGAAGTGGCGCGCGGCACGTGCCTCGAGCATTTCTACAACAACGAATGACACCACTTTTATCCGTAAGCTGGCTGCAGCGCCACAGCGACAAAAACCGGTAAATTTTATTCGGAAGTTGGGTTCTACAGGAAACAAAGCAGGTTAGAAATATAAAACCGCGTATAAGTGATCGTGTTCCCATTTAAAAATAAAGAATATGTATGCAGACTATATATTGCGGACATTTTTGTAAGCATTTTTTCTTCTAGCTCCAGCATGCAAGGTGGCGCTGATTCTTGCATACAGCTCAAGCCTACAGAGCTGCACTAGAGCCACTAAATAAGCTGCGCTTAGAGTAGCGGCACTCCGTTCCCCGACATTGTTGTGGGCGCCGCCATTTTGGCTCGTATGCAGAACAGACGCAACGGCCGATCGTCATGATTCGAAAGTGAGACTTCCTCAGCATTATATTCTGTGTTACGAAGGTCGTGTAATATTGCTTTGCTCTGTCGCGAACGGTTTAAACATTTCTGGAGGGTCGAAAAGCATTTCCTGTGATTTCAGATAAAGCTTCAGATAACTGGCAACCATGATTTTAAGCCACAATATGGCCAAGTGTCGTTACTCTGAAGCGTAGCTTATTTAGTGGCACTAAGCTGCACTATTGCCCCTTCATGTGCGCTTTGCTTGGGGTGGAGACATCGGGCCATTTTCCCCACACGTTCCCTTTTCTTTTTTGTTCAAAAGCGCGTGAAAGAGCGTGTCTTTGCACGCGTTTGTCGCGCTGACTGTGCTATGGGACATTTTGTTTTCGTCGATTTCTTTGTATTTTCCCCATGAGCGCGTGTTGTCGGCATCGGGTACTACAAAGGGTGTCATCACCCTAAACAGGAGGACATTGAGGCACCCTAAGCTGCACCAGTGTCTGTTCTGTAGGCTGGAATCGGGGAGCCACTTTGACACGCGCGATCGTCACACTTTCACCATAGCTGTGGTTCGTAAGTACGCTCTGCCAGCGATCCTCCAAAAACGAGGTCATCATGTACGCTGTCGAGGTTCTAGACGGCCGCTTCTGCTACATTCACAAGCACAGGTCAGTCGCCTATAGCTACGTATTTTCGTTTTTATCTTTTCAATTGCAAACGACGCAGGGAAACCGAGAACGTCAACACGTTTCTCTTCCCGTCTTGCTTGCAATATACCTCTGCTCTGGAGCCACTAAATACGCTATGCACAGCATATCCGTACTCGAATGCCAAATTTTCTTCTGGACGCCATGATTTCGGTGATAGTGCAGAGCTGGCGTAAGCCACCTTTTTTGGAAATCACCGGTTTGGGGTGTTTGGGAAGAGAACGCACGTGCACACCACGAGCCCCTCGCTTGAAAGCCTGTCATGGTCACTCGTGAGTCCATGGAACGCGAGCCTCTGTTTTGATATCAGAACCTCTGAAATCATGACTTCAAAAAAGGTGTGATGGCGATCATTGCGATACTAAAATCTGACTTCCTTAGCTTTATCGATGCAGTGCCGCCAAACTCGTACGACGTCGCCATGCTCTGTCGCGCACTGTTTTTTGACGCTTACGGAGGAGGGAAAGCCGTTTGCCGATGGAGGACGGAACACTGTTACCTACAATTTCAGATAGAGCTTCGGATATAGGTTTAAAATAATTTTCCACACCAGGATGACTGGAGGGTCGTTTCTCTATATCCCTACTCTGCTCTACGTAGGCACGTCGACAAGCTTTCGACCCTCTGCGCGGAACGCGCTGCGATGCTCCTTCGTCTGGGATCCGGGACGGTGACCGGCGGCTTGCACCGCCTTCCGTCCCCCGAACTGCAGCAGCTGCTCGACGAGTTGGCCAGCAGGTCCCCTCTTCGCTCCCTGATGTGGCCAGACGTCGCCCCCTTATGTCAGCTGGGACGGCTGAGGCACCTGAAGCTCGAGAGGATCCTCGTGACTCACCCGGACATGAGGGCCATCCTGGCTGCCATGGATCCCGAGATACTCACCCAGCTGACGGTTTGGAAGGCGAGCATGCTCGTCACCGTGTAGATAATGTGACTATTGACTTCACTTCAGCTGCCGTTGTGCTGGCCTCGCTAGCGACCGCGTATAAGCGGTGCTCACTGGCGGCCTTAGCTGACTGCTGAGGGCAAGCTTCCACAGCGCTTTTGTAAAGTACAAAAAAAAGGAAAAAAACGCAGACAGAAGAAGATTGCGAGAATTGTGTGTGTGTGTTTTTTTTCTGTGTATGTGGTGTTTGGGTATGTGGTTTTTTATTCTTCGGGCGTGTTTACTTTTGCAATTCGGGGTTGTGTGCAGTTGCCCGTATAGGCTGAAAGTTAGGGTACACTGTGTAGTGAGCGAGCAGGTCGTTTTTTATTGTGACGGAGGTCTGGGACATGTATATAAGGCGATGGGTGTTCAACAAGCTTCAAGCTGTGTTAAAGACTTCGTTGTCCCGTCCGTCTTTTTTTTTTGTTTTTTTTTTGTTTTTTTTTACGTTTTAGGCTTATTTTGATTGTCATTTCGCAGCTCACCTGCGTTTTTTACCTTTCTTCACTAATCAGAACGACACCGCTTGAGCTTCCGGACAGCATTTCTTTAGCTCAAGACGTCGCATTTTCGAATCGCAAAGATCACCAATTTCACCCGCACTGCTCTAAATACCAAAATGGCTGCGCTCGCAGGAGGACCGGGAGATGGAGTGACGATACTCTAAGCTTAGCTTATACGAAAAGTTGATGTACTTCTCACCGCGTAATTAGCACGGCTTGCATACATCAGCTCCCATTGTAGTTGTCTCGCTGCTGAGCACGTAAGTTCTGTATCCTACGTTCGGCATCCCTGCATTTGGCATCACTGCATTTTTTTTTCTTCGGCAAGAACGAGTGCAGACGATCACCAGCAAGTTGCAATGACGTCACGCGGTAGCCGCGTATTCACTGTCCCGCATAACGGCGTTTGTCGCTGCTGGATCCGTGCAGACGGCAAACAAGAGCAACGCATCTGCGACGAGTATTTTAGACCACCAAGATTGGC
Organism: Ixodes scapularis; assembly: GCF_016920785.2. Taxonomy (NCBI): domain Eukaryota; kingdom Metazoa; phylum Arthropoda; class Arachnida; order Ixodida; family Ixodidae; genus Ixodes; species Ixodes scapularis. The sequence goes on along the minus strand of NW_024609880.1, from coordinate 56,597,470 downwards.
GTGTTCACAAGACAAAAAAGAGCAATCTAATGGAAGCTAACTCAAATCTTATGACCCACTGGAGCCTGAGTGGTACAAGGATAAAAGGTAGCAGAGTTCACCACCTGCCGAACTCTTGCCCCGCAAACCACCTGGTAGCGAAACGGAGGTGGGAACTGTGTATCAGTGAAAGAATCCAGTACACACGGTGGCATTTTAAAATACTGCTCACTAAAAAAACCCGCCATTGCACGTTCATTGAATTTAAGAAAATGTCTAAATGAGGGAATTTGTTTTATTTTTTATTGGAGCAGATTCGCTGCAAGTGCCAGGACCTGGGGCCCGGACCCGGTTGGGACGAACGCGTCCGAGGCGGCTGCCACGAGGAGCGCCAGCGGGACGTGGTCTCCCTCGTCGAACTGGTGGGGCAGTCCAGGGACCTCCAGCGTCTTCAAACGGACTTTGAACTCGACGTGGAACGCCTTGCGACCTCGGGCCCCTTCCCTTGTCTGAGGCGCCTCACCCTGACCCGGCTCACGGTCTCGGGCATGCCCAGGAGCGCCCTGACGGGCCGGGAGCTGCAGATGCTCCTGCTCCAGATGCCTGCGCTGCGAGAGCTGCGCTGCAACGTAGCCCACGCGCTCGCCGAAGTCGGCGTCGACGCGCAGTTCATGCTGGGCCGCCTGGAGGTCCTCAATGTGCTGCTCGACCAACCGGCGCAGGCCGCGGGGATTTCGCCCGTGGAGTTGCTCGCCAGGTTTTGCCCAAACATTCGCGAGGTGAGCTAACAGCACCGGTTATTCACGAAACATATAATGCCAGCAAAAAAAAAACATAATAATTTGTTGCTTTAATGTTGACGGCTTTAACTACGTGCAAGAGTACGTCTACACCTTTCAGGTCGCAGCTTCATATGATATAACATGAACAACTGAACTGCTTGAAAGTAGTATATGATAGGGATTAGTTCATTTGAGTATGTTCTTCATTACCTGACTAAATTCAAGTTATTTTTTTTTTTTGTATCATGCTCGGTGTAGGGGGCCTCCAGACGATAAGTTGTCACAGGCAGTTTGAGAGTGTCTGAGGGATCCAATACTTACTAACACATGGTTCCACATAGCACACACTAAGGGCTCTTTTCTCAACTATAAAACGAGTTGCTACAGAGTTGGGTAATTTTCTGGTTTACGCAATTGCAATTAAGTGGATTCTAAACATCAAAAACATTTAGCGGAACTTGCACATCTAAACAGTATTGCTTCAAATCTCTCTGGGCAAGTATTTTGAGTTCCACCTTATGAGCAATTCCTTTTGAGTTCCACTAAAAACCGATTAAAACGTATACAATTTTTTAAATGATTTTCGTATGTTAAGCGACTTTCGACAGTATATATTAAAAGTGAGTCTCAAAAGACAAGATGGGCCCGGGTAATGCCAACTGGGAAATAAACATTTTACGGATTATTATGCCAAATACGCATCAAAAATCTGATACTCAATGCAATTTTGATTTTTCAGGCTCATGAGCTATTAGCTGCAGAGTGGTGCTTTGTGAGTGACTCATTTCGCTGGAATTAGAAAACGGCCGCCTTCTCTGGAGAGAAGGGGGAAAAAAAGCACCCCCAATGTTTCAACTCGGGGTTGAACACGTGGCGGATATCTGCAAACATCGACATAATAACGCAATGTCCATCTTTGGCAGGTCACCATTCGCGTATCGACCGAGCGTGACCTGTCACCCCTAAGACGTCTTCGCCACCTGGAGAGCTTGTCTCTTCGCTTCGGAGGATCGGGGGCCCGAGCCTTCCTCAACGAATCCTTCCTGGAGGCCCTGGGCGATGTGGCCCACAACTTGCGCCACCTGGAGCTGCCAGTGCAGGCGCACCTGCGATCACAGGCCCTAGCAGACGCCTGTCCCGCCCTCAAGTCTCTCGTGGCCCGGTGCTTCTTCAACCGACGCAGAGCGGACATCGAGTCTCCTAGGCCTAACAGCACGATGCCCCTGCTTGAGGACTTGGACGTGGACACCCTCGTAGACGCCTCGGTGCTGCTGCCCATGTGTCCGCAGCTGACGCGACTCGGGCTGACGCTGTCCCAGCTGACGGTCACCGATGCCCGTGAGCTGGCAGATCTCTGCCTGACCCACTGTCCTCGATTGCAACAGATGACGCTGCAACTCCTGCACGCAGGGTGCTCCCACCGCGCCGCCGTCTACCTACTGCAGCACCTGACGCGCGTGCCGCAGCTGCGCATCTTCAGTACGCCCAGTGAGGACATGGTAAACGGCGACCTGCCTCATTGAACAGTCTGATGTATGACTCTATCGTCAGATATCTAGACACCGAGCTTTATATTTCGATTAGTCGATTTCGACTGGTATCAATGCAAACATTGGCAGAACAATGGTCATTGACAGGTTAAGAATTTTCAGTAGGTGTTCCTCCTCCAGAATACGTTCGTTGCCTTCCACCAGGTTGGAGATGTCGGTGGGTGTGGTCAAAAACAAATCTTGCGGTCAAGACGAATCATTTACTGGGATCTTAACCTGTCACTGACTACAAAGTATTACAAGACACAGCAAACCTCAGGAAGTACTACAAAGATGACTTTTGATCATAGATACGAATCCGAAATATAACGGTGGGAAATGCCATCTAAAAACCGGCAAATCTTCTGCATTTTTCCCCTTGTTCATGAGACCCTACATTGGCATGAAAGCGGGAGTATTTTTTTTTTCTTCTTCTTATAGTTCCCTACTTCATTTATTTTGATATGAACATTTATTTGACAAACTGTCTTTTGTCAACTTGGCTTTTAGATTAAACTAGGGCAAAGCAAAGGGTGCATCCAAGTATAAAAGTGATCCTACGAGAGTTATCCAAATAAAACAAAATATTAATAATCGCAAAAAAAAAAAATATGATAAACGTTGTATACTAAAATATGTAACTGTGACTTCGTTCTTTTTTTTCTTTTTTTCTTTTTTGCATTACTTTGTTTCTCGTTGCTTAATCTCTACGTGCTCGTCGCATGCCTTCTTTGTTTGAGTTATACATTTTTAAATATTAAGATCACATTAGTTCAGTAGAAATGCATACGCGGTGGTATGTATTGTACTTTAACGTTGCATCATATTCTTTCCTGTAATTGCCAACGGCGGGGAGTGCCCGAAATAAAGAAATAAAATTCAATGTTTTAAGAGTACTACACTCCTCAATACAACAACCACTACTTCGCAGCAAAAAAAAAATGCTAAGAAACCTTGACTCGGCAATCACCTTGCTTCCCACAAGCAAAATAAAGAAGAAGAAAAAAACGGAAACCTTCACATAATCTTTGTGTGAGACGGGAATAGGATACAAAAACGAAACAAACTGCTCTCGAGCACTCCAACGAGTCCATTATCCCACCCGTCGCTACCAGCTCCAGGAGCGAAGCAACAAGGCGAGGCAAGCTCGGTGTGCCACTGCTATTTTCTTTCCCAGAAGTTGGGATCCAACTCCATTATACGTCAATCTAACAGAGAACGCCACCGTCTCCAAATGCAGACATATACTTTAACACATAAAGGGGAGTACGAAGAGACATAGGAAGGACACATTATCCACGGATAATGTGTCCTTCCTATGTCTCTTATTGACGAAATGCGGGACCAGAAGCGTCGTTGTGGGCGCCCTTCCACGATCGGCTAAACGCTCGCTGTGACGTCTTGAGTAGGACAAATTCTGCTTTCATCGATAGAAATCAGAGTAATGTCAGACCGTCAGCCTTGACGGTGTTGGTTGCAGAACGTGATAGTTCATTTGAATGTGCATTTAAACCATAGCCTCTTTTGTAGCATAGAGGAGGCTATGGTTTGAAACATGAAATGCTTTTTTAACGCTACCCCAATCCCCAAATTTTGTCCCTCCGTCCGTCCGTTCATTTCCTGCTATATTTAGCGGGAAAATTGATGTCACGTGACCTGCCGTCACCAGACCTATACATGAATTCAGTTTCTCCGCTAAATCTAGAGGGAAACTTCACGTCTTGTGGCCAGGTCATCCATTTAGTTTCCTAGCTCGATTCAGCGGGAAATTGACGTCACGTGAGCTGTACAGCATTTCAGGTACCCTCTAAATTTAGCGGTATAATTCACGTCTTGTGACAGACACCAATCCAGTTTCACCCCTGAATTTAGCGAGGCAATCGACGTCATGTGGCCTGACGTCACGGGACCTATACAACCATTCAGTTTCCCCGCTAAATTTAGCGGGAAAATATGCGTGTCGTGAACCATCAGTTCCTCCCCCAATTCGGTATCATGTATCTGATGGATTATAGGACTTTGAATGTAAAGATGGCTGCCAATTTTTACATCAAATATCGACCTTGTCGTTCGCAACTGACCATTCAGGTTCCGCGGCCCTAAGCAAATGTTTTCAGGCCCACACTGAACAGTCTCGTTTTAGAGCGCAGCTCTTAGGCGCTTGTTCCTGTGTTTCGTGGCGTCGCGGTCGCCGTCGGGGCAAACACGCGCATTGCATTATGGGACGTCACAGACCTATGCACCACTTCCATTCCCCGCAAAATTTAGCGAAGAAATTGAATTGGTGCGTAGGTCTATGACGTCCCATGATGCAACACTGCGCATTCAGTTCCCCCGCTAAATTTAGCGGTAAAGCTGACGTCACATGACCTTAACACCGATTTAGTTTCCCCGCTCAATTTATCGGGGAATTGAATTGGTGCTGAAGTCACGTAACTTCAATTTTCCCGCTAAATCTAGCGGAGAAACTGAATTTGTTCATAGGTGACGTTACACGAAGTCATGTGACGTCCTTTTCCCGGCTAAATTTGGAGGGGAAACTTGGAGGAAGAGAGGCTATGGTGGAGGAGGAGGGGAGGAGGACGGAAGAGGGGACGGGAGGAGGAGGATTCCACCCACCTCTTCCTCCCCTCCTACTCCGCCCCCTCCCCTCCTCCTTTGTACCCTCCCCCCCTCTGTACCCTCCCCTCCTCCTTTGTACCCTCCCCCTCCTCCCCTGTACCCTCCCATCCTCCTCCTGTGTACCATCCCGTCACAGTATGTCGCAAAATCAAAATACCCCAAGAGCTTGTAAACGTAAATTTGTAAACATGTTTCAATTTTCTTTTTTTCACCACTACGCGATTAACACTTTCGCTGCATAAGAACAAATTAGCGCGAGACCCTCACTGAACAGATTCAAATATATATATATATTTTTTTTTTTTTTGGGGGGGGGGGGGGGGGGGTTGTGGGGATATTGCCACCCTCGTCGGCGAGCGACCGCGTGCGTGGCCGAGTGGTTATCGCGCTTGACAGTCACGCGGAAAGTCTGAGTTCGATTCCTGTCAGTGGAATGCTCTTTTATTTATTCTTTCAACATTGCGTTCTCGGCAGTTCGAGAACATTCTTGTCTGATCGAGTTCCGAATGTTCCAGTCGCCGAACATTCTAGGCCGATTATTCCAGAAGCCAACGCGCGTACATAAGGGGCTCCGCGTGGCGATCTGCAGTCAGTTTCGCCCCAGCGTTCGACTCTGCTCTTTCGCCGACTTCGACGCCCGCGACGCTCTGCTGTTATCTTTTGGTTCCTTTTTATGTTTCGGCACAAGTTCGCCCTATTAAACGTTTAGTTCCTTCAGTTATTCGCCGCCTCACCACTTGTCCTTCGTGACATTTTGTTGGAGGTGCTGGGTATCGCTTTCTATGCCCGTGAAGCGTACACCTACGAAGACATCCCGGCCAAGTGAAGAGCTCAGCTCCGGAAGGCTACCCTTCGCAGAAGACGCCAACGTCCAAGCAACCCGCCGTACCAAAGACCAACCTCCGGGACTCGGACCCTTGCCGCTGAAACCAGAGGAGACCGCGACGATGATCACTCCACCCGTCGTTGTCCTACCCGTCCCTTCTCGCACGCCCGCGTCCTTTCATGGTGAGCCTTATGAAGACATCGAGGACTGGCTTCAACAGTACGAGCGGGTGGCCCAGCACAACCGATGGACGGACGACCAGCGCCTGCAAAATCTTTACTTCGCGCTCGAAGGAACGGCCAGGCAGTGGTTCGAGAATCACGAGACTTCGTTGATCTCGTGGACCGCCTACAAGAATGTGCTGAGACGAACATTCACCAACCAGTATCGACGGGAGAGGGCTGAGGACCTTCTTCGAATGAAGACCCAGGGCGCAAACGAGACCATCACCAGTTTCGTCGAGGATGTCCTGTGCCTGGTCACTCGCGCCGACCCTCAAGCCACCGACGAAAAGAAGTTGCGGATCCTGATGCGAGGCGTAAGAGATGACATCTTCGGAGGCCTCGACCGCAACCCCCCGACCCCCGTCGAAACGTTTGTAACAGAGGCAACCAACATTGAACGGTCCCTGCAAGCACGAGCCGCTCACTTTTATCGAGCTCCAGCCGTCGCAGTACCCACGCCGTCAAGGTGCGCCCTCAGCACCAATATTCCGGGGATCCGAGGAATTGTCCGGGACATCGTCCGTGAAGAACTGAAGAAGCTGATAAATGCCACCGAACGTCCAGCTACACTCTCGATCGCCGAGATTGTTCGAGAAGAGGTCCAGCAAGCGCTCCAGCCAGACGTTCTCGCCGACGCCGCACCGGAACCACCAGCTGTGACGTACGCCGCCGTTGTTCGTCGTCCATAGCCTCCTATCGCCCGGCAGTACCCAGCTGCACCCCGACGAGAAGTCTCTTCGCCGCAGTACGCGCCGCGCCAAAAGCAGCGTGGACTTCGAAAGACCGGCGTGTGGCGCACGGATGACGGACGCCCGGTATTCTACCACTGCGGGGAGGCTGACCACGTTTACCGAATATGCCCCTACCGCCAGCTCGGCCTGCGAAAACTCGCGCCAAACGACCGTCGACCTAGTTTCGGAGAACGACCAAGGGACATCGAGGAATACCCCCGTCGCCCTCCGTCACCAGCCCCAGCAGCACCACGAGGTTGCCGTTCTCCATCCCCCCGACGTTCCGCATCGCCTTTCCGTCGGTCGCGACGTGACAGCCTGTCCCCCCTACCTCGTCGGGAAAACTAAGTGCGGCAACCCCTGGAGGTGCCTTTGCTGAAGACGACCCAAGTAAAGAGCCTCCAAGAACGCCGGAGCGCTGCCACTCTCTCGACGCCACGCATCGCAACGACGCTCTTGCAACGGTGTCCAACAACCTAAACGTCGTCGTCGACGGCCACGACGCATCGGCACTCGTGGACACCGAAGCAGACTACTCAGTCATGAGCGGGAGGCTTTCTTGCCGCCTTCGAAAAGTGACGACGCCATGAGAGGGGCCGCAGATTCGAACTGCTGGAGGACACCTCATTACGCCTGTCGGAAGGTGCACTGCTCGGATTGAAATCCACGGTGAGACGTACCCTGTCAAGTTCATCGTTCTGCAAGACTGTGCGAGGGACGTTATCCTCGGAATGGACTTTCTCTGCGAGTATGGCGCCGTCATCGACCTTAGAACAAACCGGCTGACGCTGCGAAAACCTGCTCCACCAGCGGAGGAACCCAAAGCGACGTCACCCGCGGTCCGAGTCCTCGCAAACCACGTAAACTTACCATCGCGGTCAAGTGTTTTCGTACTTGTCGGGATCGATGAAGCTTCCTGCGTCGAAGTTCTTCTCGAGGGAAGCTTCCAATTGCTCCTGGGAAGAGGAATAGGCGTCGCAAGGGGAGCAGCTGAACTTCAGGATGGGCGGACTGTGGCCCTTGTGACGAACTTCCGAAACGAAACGAAACACCTCACGAAAGGTGCAGCCGTGGGTCGAGGAACTCCGAAACCCCGCCGAAATCGCCGCGATTACTGACGAATCCTCGCCGCCTCAGCAACACAGTATACGTCGCCAGCGCAGCTCGACACTGACCCTAAGTTTCCGGGCCCGAAACGATGGCAGCTGATTAACCTCCTCGCCGAATACCGCGACTGCTTTGCGACGTCGTCGAAGGTGCGTCAGACCGCCGTTGCGAAGCACCACATCGTTACCGAGGACGACGGGCGCCCTGTGCATCGATCGCCGTACAGAGTCTCCACTAAGGAAAGGGAGGTGATCCAGCAGCAAGTTCAAGAGATGCTGAATGACGACATAATCCAACCTTCAAGGAGTCCGTGGGCCTCTCCAGTCGTGCTGGTTAAGAAGAAGGACGGAACACTTAGGTTCTGCGTGGACTACCGGCAGCTGAACGCGGTTACGAAGAAAGACGTCTACCCACTCCCCCGCATCGACGACACTCTAGACCGACTGCGCCACCCTCGATACTTTTCATCGATGGACCTGAAGAGCGGCTACTGGCAAATCGAGGTCGACGAACGGAACCGAGAGAAGACAGCCTTCGTCACACCGGATGGACTGTACGAGTTCAAGGTGATGCACTTCGGACTATGCACGGCGCCAGCAACTTTCCAGCGTGTCATGGACACCTTACTGGCAGGGATGAAGTGGCAGAGTTGTCTCGTCTACCTTGACGACGTCGTATTATTTTCGGCTGACTTCGACGAGCATTTGCGACGACTCCGAGCTGTTCTACAAGCCATAGTGACCGCCGGACTCACCCTCAAGCCGTCAAAGTGTCGGTTCGCCTATGACGAACTGAAGTTCTTAGGTCACGTGTTTAGTAACGAAGGCATTCGTCCAGACCCCGAGAAGACTCGCGCCGTCGCGGCATTTCTAGCGCCGAGAGACAAGAAGGCTGTGCGAAGATTTCTTGGACTTTGCGCCTATTATCGACGCTTCGTTCGAGATTTCGCAAGGATTTCCGCACCGCTCACAAACCTCACGAAGGACGCCGAGAAGTTCGAATGGGCCGAGGAGCAGCAGCAGGCATTCGACGAGCTGAAACGACGACTCCAGACTCCCCTTGTGCTTGGACATTTCGATCAGGATGCGGAAACAGAAATTCACACGGACGCAAGTAACGCGGGACTGGGCGCAGTACTGGTTCAAGTGCAAGAAGGCATCGAGCGAGTCATCGCCTACGCTAGTCGGACACTGTCGCAGGCGGAGAAAAATTACTCTACGACTGAGAAAGAATGCCTTGCGGTCGTCTGGGCAATCACGAAGTTTCGTCCGTACTTGTACGGAAGCCCGTTCCGCGTGGTGACGGACCACCACTCGCTTTGCTGGCTTGCGAACCTCAAGGACCCGTCAGGACGCCTCGCTCGATGGAGTCTCCGACTACTAGAGTTCAACATGACCGTGGTCTACAAGTCAGGCCGCAAGCACAGCGACGCCGACTGCTTGTCTCGGGCGCCCGTCGGAACACCTTCCGGTAGCAGCGACGACGACGAAGACGAGAGCTTCCTAGGCGCAGTGACCACCGACGACCTGGCGCGACGTCAGCGTGACGATCCTGAGCTGCGCGCATTAATTGAGTACCTCGAAGGGCGTGGGAGTACCGTGCCCCGGGTTTTTTCACGAGTTCTGCCGATCTTCGCCATTCGACAAGGTGTACTCTACAAAGAACTTCGGAGACACCAACTCGCCGTGGCTGCTGGTAATTCCGACAGACCTTCGAGAGGAGATCTTTCAAGCATGTCACGACGACCCCACGTCCGGACACCTTGGGTACAGCCGAACACTGGACCGTATTCGTGAAAAGTATTGCTGGCCCAAGCTCCCCAAAACCGTCCACCTCTACACCCGATCTTGCCACGAGTGCCAGCGGCGCAAGAAACCACCGACGAAGCCGGTAGGTCTCCTGCAGCCAATTGCTTTGCCAACTGCACCGTTCCAGCAGATCGGAATGGATCTGCTTGGCCATTTTCCGCCGTCAACCCTGGGAAACCAGTGGATAATCGTCGCCACAGATTATCTCACTCGGTACGCCGAAACGAAAGCCCTTCCTGCAGGGACTGCTGTGGAAATCGCCAAGTTCTTTATCGAGTCCATCGTTCTCCGGCACGGCGCTCCCGAAGTTCTGATCGACTCGGGTACCTGAACTACGAGGTGATGCCCGACGGAACACGGACTTCATCACGCCGCCCTCCACGACCGGAAGTCGTCCACGTCGTGCGCCTCAAGCCGTACTACGCGCGATAAGACTGCGGACTGTGATCTTGTGCAACACTTGATAGGATTGTGTTTTTCCAGCTTCCGTACTTTCACATCCTTTTATTTGTCTTGCTCTATTTTGTTGCCTTTTATGTGGCATCGAGACGATGCCTTTTTAAAGGGAGGAGTAATGCCACGCTCGGTCGGCGAGCGACCGCGTGCGTGGCCGAGTGGTTATTGCGCTTGACTGTCGCGCGGAAAGCCTGCGTTCGATTCCTGTCAGTGGAATGCTCTTTTATTTATTCTTTCAACATTGCGTTCTCGGCAGTTCGAGAACATTCTCGTCTGATCGAGTTCCGAATGTTCCAGTCGCCGAACATTCTAGGCTGATTATTCCAGAAGCCAACGCGCGTACATAAGGGGCTCCGCGTGGCGATCTGCAGTCAGTTTCGCCCCAGCGTTCGACTCTGCTCTTTCGACGCCCGCGACGCTCTGCTGTTATCTTTTGGTTCATTTTTATGTTTGGGCACAAGTTCGCCCTATTAAAGGTCTAGTTCCTTCAGTTATTCGCCGCCTCATCACTTGTCCTTCGTGACAATATTTATACAGCGTGTAGTTGGTCAGCCATTAAAGTTGCGACGAGTCACTCGCTGTAGCTGAGCAATTTAGCCAGTGCAGTACAACCGCTAGCCTGGGGTCTTTAACGTGCACCACGCAGTAGAGATACACGACCGCACGCCGGTACGATGCTCAACCAGATCGAAACGGGCAGGGGTGGGGCTCGAGCCCAGGATCCCTGGGTTCTGCAGCGCGAGCTTTCGCTCCACGCGCGTCGAGCTGGGTGTGCGCTTAAGCCCACTCGGCCACCGATCCCCCTTCAAATATAGATACGTACCGTTTGTTTATTTGAAGTCGCGGATATTCACTGGACGTCATATTTGAGGGTGATGTTTAGAGCGCATGCTCCGAACGAGCTCACATCAATGGTCTTTTAAGACCGGCAATCTCGGTGTTGCGGAATATACGTTGCCAAAAAACTGCGGGAGCTCGCCATCAGCACGTGCTCAGCAGCCGCGCACACAGCCATGGCCGCCAGCAAATACTCCTTATAAGAAGGCGCCACTGAAATATCTCGTCGTCATACGCTTCCTTCGTTTTGAAAAACCGACGGAATTTAGTTTTAGTGTCGCTCTTTGTTTGCGTGTGCAAACATCGTCGTCAGTATCCCTCTTTCTGCGGACGCTAGATTTTAGTTCATTTACGCTACTTTCCAACAAACGTTTGGGCATCGCTTTGGTCACACCCACGGTGGAAGAAACATTTAGATTATGACTTTCTATCCAACACGGCGACCACATTATGTTCGGCGCACCGAACGCTTCACTTGCACGAGGATAGATGGCGCCGAAGTATCGGGTCCCTCTCAAACCGACCGCTCCTGTTGTTTCTCTCAGCGGTAGCCCCGCATTCTCTCGCTCTCCGCATCTACCTCACCGCCGCCACGCCGCCACCAAGTCGCCAGAGCCCTTAAATCTGTGTTATCTTGCTTCTTCATCTTCCTCGGTTTAAGGCTCGCCTTCGTGCACGATGGTGGAACCTGTGATTGACAGAGCACCAAGGCAAAACGCGAGGCCAGCCACAGGCCGCACACCACCACCACACCACCACACCGCGAAAAAGGCGAGCACGCCACGCCGCCGACACCGTGGCCGCCGAGGAGGGACCTCATACCTCAGCGCCCTCCGCAGTGGCGCGAAACTAACTACTACTTCTTCGAGGCTAGCTCCGAACACGATCTGGTCGCTCGCTCCCCTCGGGAAAAGCGGCCAGAGTCGTTACCTGAATGTATTTCTTCCGCCGTGGTCACACCTAACAAAATCTCCATGTGTATCTGTTCTTGGGTCTTGAAATCTCAGTGCACTTGCTCATGTACCCAGGCTCGTGCCGATACTTCCCATAAGAATGCCATTATTGATTGTCGCAATGATCCCATGACCAATTATGCCAGCCAATGACAGTAAGGCGCCACCGGCGAGGAAATCCTGCAGTCTCTAAACATGCATACAACACAATTACAATACTTATCACACTGTCGCAATGGCAAAAAAAGTTTGAGTGCTGTACTATGTCAATAAAAGTCGCCAAATGTAGCGAATTTGCAAATCGAGGTGTAACTTCTTTTTTTTTTTTTTTTGTAACGCTGGAAAAGTGCTTTGTAATCCCGCGTAACGTGTACGGCGTTAAAAAGAACTTAAACAAGCACAAAATGAGACTGCCGAAATACGTGCTTTATATAATCCGTAAGTACCAGCGTGTCCAAAACTGAAAATTAATGTTGTTTTTTGTGGGTTTCTTTTTTTTTTTTTTATCATCGCAAAATAATTATGCATTGCCGAACTCTCATTCTCCGCCCAAATGTAGCCCTAGAGGTCCGAAGATATGCCAAAGGTTTAGCAATAACCTTTATTTTATTCAAAAGTTACGAGTGATTTTCTGACATTTTCAACTGGAAAATGGGGCACATTTCCGCCCGTTTTCGGTAACTGGCGCCATAAAGCTCCATCTATTTAAGAGCTCTGTCTGCTACTATTTTCTCATAGAAATGTTCAGAAAAATCATTTCTAACTTTTGAATAAAATACCGGTTCGCGGAGAATGAACCTTCGGCGATGAGTAGTTAATTTTTTAGCTCCAACAAAACATTGTTTCTGCTGTTGTTATTGTTGTTTCGGGAAAGGGGGGGGGGGGGGGGGCACCCTGTATATTTTTACAACACCATCGCCATCGTTACAGTGTTCGAATAACCGGCAAGAGGTTTTGAGCTGTGAACTGCATCATCTTGGCTGCAAACAACAACGCCCCGGTAGAATCATCTTGTGGATCTAAACGACGTGACTGTAGGCAGCGTCTATGTTTGATGATCCTGGGTTCGAAGCAGCGGTTAATGAACTTCACTACAGTCGTATACACAGCCGCAAACAGCGTCATTTGGGCGCTGCGACGGAATAGTTTTATTCTATCAAACAGCCCCACATTCGATTAGGGGAGCTAGTTGTTGCGGGGCACGTGGCTAATGAATCATGTATTTTCTTTGTTTATTTGCTTGCTTGCTTTGTAGGTTTTCAGCTACACGTTTGTGCCTCCTGCCGGCGGACGGCGAGGTAATTTGATAAGGTGATAGAAGGAACATTGGTTTCGATGCAGTTGCCTGGCACAGTACTTGCCATTCGAGCTGTAATTACCCGTAATTCCAGAGTCTGGATGTTCTGATTGTTAGGATGCCCAAATGTTTTTTTATGTATATTTGGTGTGTATTTGTGTTTGTGTGTGTGTGTGTGTGTCTGTGTGTGTGTGTGTGTGTGTGTGTGTGTGTGTGTGTGTGTGTGTGTGTGTGTGTGTGTGTGTGTGTGTGTGTGTGTGTGTGTGTGTGTGTGTGTGTGTGTGTGTGTGTGTGTGTGTGTTGTATAAGCCAACAAGACCCAATTAGGCAGTTGCCATGTTGCACGCGCTCCAGCTATTAGCGAATCGTTCGGCCATTGGACCTTGGCTTATTGTTGACTTTTATCTAAATAATATATTGTTAAAGTGAATACTGTATATAACAGACTACGTTTGTAAAAGTTATACACCAACTTGAAAAATAACAGTGAAGTCACCGTTGGAAATAATCGTATTTATATGTAACTTGAAGCCACGACTTTTGATTCTACATCTTGATGAGACAGAGGTGTATCTCGTTTATGCGCCCGTCTCTGTATTACTACTCAGGGGCTCTTCCAAACTTAATATTAGGACTGTTTTTAATAATGAGCCACCAATGTAAAATGCTCCAACACCTTAACACCACCACGAGATGATCCATTTTTGGCACTTTTGGCTCTATTTTTGGGCCTATACCACAATCAAACTACGTGGAGACGTTTTGACTTTCCGAAAACAACCAACGCTTGGGAAGACATTAAAACTCCTGTATGTTATAAATCCACTTTGAGTTGCCGGCAATAAGTCAATATTTGAGTAACCACTTTGAGGATTTAAGTTTCAAGAGCACCGCACACTCTGGCTTCTCTACAGCCTCTACCAGAAGATAAAATCAGTGCTTAAACGTCACCTCCAGCTGCGAAACCATGTTCCTTCGGTACGTTATTGTTGTTTGTGTTAGGTGATCTTTATTAAGCGTTTAAGCGTTTTCGTTGTTTTGTTTTCACCGTTCCTTAAAAAAAAACTCACTTTAAACGGGGCCATAGATATTTTAAAGCGCCTTAGCAGAACAACGACAGGAGCTCAAAGCTTTTGCGTGTCTCCCTTTCTAGTATCGGCTCCTGCGGTGCCTAGTAATTGGCTGAGCTCTTGAGATGACAGCCTATCAACCACGCGCAGTAGCCGCCGAACTTCAACTAAACGAACCAAAACCTGAAAGTATGAACTGCATTATCGAATCCATTTTAACATAGTGTTTGCAGAATCACTTCTCGGCAGACAAAAAGCAGAAACCAAAAAAAAAAAAAAAAAAGCCCCGTTTTGCTTTTTTTTTTTTTTTTTTTTGTAACGGTAAAAAAAGGATGGGGGAGTGTGTAACACGGCACGAAACACCGACAGTCGCGAATGAACCGTGTGCCTGTGTCAGTAGAAAAAAACAAAAAAAAAAAAAATGGGACTCCTGACAGCCTCATTTCATCGCCACTCCCCAGTCATTACCAACATCATCCGCCAACGAAACTTTATATCGGAGGAAGCTGTCAGTACCACACGACGACGTATATGTCTAGTGGCGTTCGCTGGCCGTGTCGTTGCAGAGGTATATTCCTCTGGCATAATCGCCTGTAGAGCTATCAGTGTGGTTAAAGCGAAACATTAGCCGAAGGCAATATGTCTCGCGGAGTATTAAAAAGCTATACTTCGTTTCGCCCAAAATCCAGGCGCAGACGACGCTACAAGCTGATGGAATTAATCAGACTGCGTCGAAAGCGCACAATAAGGGTGTTCGTCGTGTTTATGTACGTGTTCTATCACCGTTGAACCAATCATAACCAGAAAAAAAAATCATATATAGTTACTTGCGTTTTTCACGTAGCTTAATTGATCCGACTACTTCGTAGCGTCGGCTGCATCTGGACTTAAACCGAAACCAAGGCATAGTGGCGTTCGCCAGCCATGTCGTTTCAGAGTTACATCTCACTTAGCTTAATTGTCTACAGAGCTATCAATGTGGTTAATGTAGAACTTTAGTCAAATGCAATGTGTCGCGGAGTATCGCTTTATGGAGCGAGTCCTTCGTCTTGTCTTTTTGTGAGAGGGAAAGCGTCGAACGAGCTGCTGGCTACGAGTGACTGACAGAACCTTGTTTGCTCAGAATTTTTTTTTCTAGATAATCTAATTATATGTAGCGTTCGTCCGCTTCAATCGCAGGCATTGCGGGGACGTCAGAACATCGAGTTATGATTGGCTCCGATTGGAAAGGTAGTGGCTAGACCTCCTATACTTCGTTTCAGCTTCGGTCCGAGCACGGCCGATGTTATGAGTTGAAGGGCCAATCAAACACCACGAAAAGCGCAGCGTCATGTCGTGCTCTCTGGGCGTGATAAGGCTAGCGTGCGGAGGAGCACGCAGAGAGAGGCGGCGAATACCGGCTGGTCCTATCAACTGCTGAGAGCACGCCATGATGTTGTTCCTCTTTCGCTGTTTATTGGCCCTTCGGCTCATAACATCGGCCGCGCTCGGACCGAAGCTGAAACGAAGTATAGCTGCCTCGAGGCCTATACCCACTATTCTTTCAATCGTAATCAGTAAGAGCCCGGTATTCTCCCGTCACCGCAGCCCCTGAGCAAGGAGCAGACGAACTTGATCTCCGGGTAGTCACTAACAAATTAAGACAGGCAGGGCGTGGTTTATTACGTTCACGCTCCCTGATTGGTTGTTGGGCGTTCTTATCGGCTAATGCAGCAATCTGATTGGCTGTTAAGTGATAATGAGATGTACGGAACCCGCCGCGTCCTTCGCTTGTTTAGCTGTCGGCGACTGTAAAGGCGCACCTACAATCAAACCGAAAATTCCAAGAAATTTGGAAGGCGCGAACATTGTTCCGGGCTATTATCGTCAAAGGAGTGCATTTACCGGCGACACGAGTATTCACTGCGCATAAATAAACCTCTTAAGTATGATATGGCAAAAAAATATACATTGGCGATAACGATAATGATAATCTTTATTGGCTCAGGAGAGCCGTGGCACCGCGGAAAGGCGACAGCCCGTACCAAGGAGGCCCGCGGTACCACGTCTAGTGATGCTGATTATGAGATGATATGCACAAGGGGAGGACGACGACGTATAGATGACAGAGAGGTGCTGACGACGTGTAATGAAGCCCGCGGGTGAGGGCGCGGGCCGATGTTGCGGGCGATGTGGGCCCAGTGCTTCCCAGTGGGCTGCTCGCGGGGCCGGTCCCCCGTCCAGCTGGCAGAACGAAATAGATTTCCTCACGAGCTTCTGTCGCGATAAGAGGGAAGGAAAAGATTGATTGATAGCTGGGTTTTTGTAAAAAAGAAAAACATCTATATATTTACGCGTTGTTCTTTTTTTTTTTTTTTACATTGTATTGGACTTCTTTTTTTCTTTGTCGGTATATAAATAGTTTGCAACTTTCGGGTGACTTTTTTGTTTTGTTTTGTTCTTGTTTTTTTTTTTTGTTTGTTTTTTTTGCACACGTAGGCTATTTTCTTTTTTTTTTCTTTTTCTTTTTTTTCACGGACAATGATAAGCCCGCCCATCTATCTACATGTAGGCTCTCACGTATATGGTGGGCTAGAAAGTAAGGTGAGGGGCCTTTGTCGCATAACAAACTACGACAATGGCTTTGGGAAGCTGGAGATGACCTAGCAGAGATTATCTGATGACAAATTCTACTGGTCCTTTTGGATCAATGTTCGCGACTGATATTCGCGACTGAGCACGCGATCCGTGCCTAGTCGCGGATCGCGTGCTCTGTCGCAACCCGCGACTCTGACCTTACCTGTAGAAGACAATCTCTCCTTCGGAAGCGGCCGGCGATTGCCAGGCCCCGGATGATGACGGAGCGCCAAATGCATCACGACCTCTGGTTGCAGAAGGAAATAGATTTCCTCACTGGCTTCTGTAACGACAAGAGGGAAGAAAAAGATTGACTGATAGCTGGACAGCGAGGACACGGCATCGGACCGCCCTGAACACGTGTAAATATTCCGGAGTTAGAAATATAAGCGTTTTGTTCGCAGTGATCTGACTCTGAACCATAATTCCACACTGCTCTATCAGGCATGTAACCGGACAGACGCTTATCAACTTGGATGTCAGCTATTCCTGCCCTAATGGACACGTTGACAATTGCTAGAAAAAAAATATTTTTTTAATACAAAAAGTTTTTGTGTGTGTGTGTTTTTGTTTGTCTTTTAGGTGAGTTTTGCAGGGCGGAACAAAATAGGGTTACTCTACACCGGTAGCGCGTAGATGCCCACTTGAACACTATACGATCAATCCACAAGTATAAGTTTACGTTAAAATTATAGATGATATTTTTATCTGATAATACAACAGCGAGATGCGGTTCCAACATGAGAGAGATGAAGTAAGCGATCGGGAATGCGATCACGAGCCAACCCGCTTCACTCGGATAAAAATTTGAATTTTTTTTCAGATGCCACTATAAAAACAGTAAGCACCAGTAATAGATTGAACTTGGGCACAAAGTGCGGCGAGAAATAACACATGTGCGAAGGTTAAGAACGCAAACGCTTGAAGCGCACCAGCGTCAACCAGGTAAACAAGTTCCGTATCCTTTGAGAGCCCGTTTTTGTTGCGCGTGTGCCTTATTTCGTCCGTGTTTAAGTTCGCGCTTTTTAACCTTTTAAACGTTACAAGCTTATTTGCTACATTTAAAAGGGTACTGACACCCCAAAGGTTGTATTTTTGTTGTTGTCTAAAACGATGCAAGTTGTATTTATATACACACCAAAAAATACCACAGCGGAAAAAAGCATTTCACCTCGCGCGCGCGCGCCTTTTTATTGTTGGCATTTTTTTCTCTCCCTCTTCTCACCTACTCGCTTCTTTTTATTTGCGACGTAATCGATTATAAAATTTAGAAGCTTTCTAAGCGATATTTTTATAATATTTAATAATGGCATTCGTAGAATATGCTTTTGAACACAATTGCGAACGCACAACGACCCTCCTTTTTGAAATGCCGAAAGTCGTATTTCGATGTGATGTCACCCCCACGCTTTTTATCCTCCCCTCCGAAAACAAGCCGGGGCTCGACGCTTGTAGCACTGAGGATGATCGGCGAGTTGAAGAATCGGACAAAGTTATCTTATTTAGGTGTCCGACGACCCTCAAATATCGAAAAGAGAATCGTCAAACGGCCAAAACAACAGGGTTTGGTGCAGTCATGGGCACGTCACTGCTAAAGTTACAGTTACAGTTACTCAGGGAAAAGAAGTAACCCTGCTACAATTACAGTTACGAAATTTAAAGTGTAACTTGCTACAGTTACAGTTACTTTGCTAAAGTAACGCTCTTCGTCGTCACACTACAAGAACAAATATTAGAAAACATTCAAAAGGAACTCCCTTAATATGCATTTCAATTAGCATAAATTTTTCATGTTCACGGTAGTCAATCCGATATTTTGAACCTAATATTCAATATTAACATGTTTTATTTTTCCTATTTCAATTTTTACCACAACTAGATCCCTGAACAATATCATAATTTAAGACCGTATCCGGTCAATCCACTGTATGATAAAGTATTTACAGTTCTTTGGCAAAAGTAACAGACGACTTTAGTTTTTTTTTCTTTTTTCAAAATGTTAAGTTGGCAGATACGTGTTTATGATCCATAAAGAACTTTATAATAGGCGCGACCACCATAAGGTATACACGAATATAACCGCTCGTGTCTAGATCTCGGGTATATCCATGTGTGTGCGAGTTTACAATCGGTCAATTCTAATTTTAGATTTCTTTGGTGAGGCGATATGGGACGGAAGCAATAAAAATCGTGCAAACGTCAAATTAATATAAGTCATACCTTGCAATCAGCTTTGTAGATGTTTTCTTATGCTACTCGAATTCACTCGTCAATCAAATCCTTTTCTACTGCGTGCGCACAATCTCTCATAAAACACGAAGCTTCTCTAGAAAGATGGAGAGCTATGTTTAGGCAACATTCCTCCGCCAAACCCGCTGAACACGGCAGCGGTGTAAAAGAAGCAATCTTTGAGGTACAAACGACCACTGCGTGTAGAATTTCAAGCGGCTTTTGCGATCTTTTCCCCACCACTTCCTCACCAGATCGGACACATTTTCGCTCCTCCATCTCACCACCCTCAACTAGAAGGGACCACCCGGAAAGCCCACGACGTGAATATCAACAAACTCAAGTAATGATAAGTGTCTTTGATCCCCGGCTAAGGGCTATCTTCCAGTTTCAAGAAAACACGCAAACAAGCAGAACGCCACAAACTTTTCGAGCGCATACTTTTTCTCGAGTGACGGGACCCGACAAGCAGAGCAATAGAAGAAAAGAGGAGAGCAAATGGGCCGAAAGTCGAGACTTCACTAAAGTGCATCTGGAAGTTGGACGATTCAAATTAGGGGGGAAGAAACCGTATCATTAGCGGCAAAAACACGGGGTTCGGAAAATCGGTTGTCCCGAAAGCGTGCGGGCGTTTGGGGCGACAATCACCAAAATCTGTCCGCCACAAAAAGCATTTGCTCTCTCCGCCGGACGAAGAAAAGAAAACGCTTTGGAGATGCCGCGCTTTGTTACATCTGCGTGCGTTGTGGGCGATGCACTATACACGGCGGGTACGGACGCAAACGTCCACATCTTTCTAGTTAGCGGGACCAGGTTGGCCGAACAGGAAAAACTCAAATTTAGTATTTTTTTTTTTTTTTTGCTCGAGCTTTGGATGGTTTATGCAGCAGTTTTGCTGTGCCCTTCCCGTATAAGGAATTGGGACTCTCTGACGAGTTGCGAGACGATTTGGTAATCGTGTTTGTACTAGTTTTGCACATAAGTCTAAGAAGTAACTGTAGCGACGGCATGTTTTACAGATATATACTTTCGAAAAATAGTAACCCTGTTACAATTACAATTTATTTTCACTAGGCAGGAACGAGTTGCAGTTACAAGTTATACTGAAAAAAGTATAGTTAGCGGTAACGCGTTACTAATAACTAGTTATTGCCCAAGACTGGTTTGGTGTCTGTATGTCGTAATTTTGGTTGTGACTCCGCCCGGGAAGCCCTTCACGCAGAACCGGCGCGACATAGTCCGTCACGTAGCTCACAAACGTCCACTGCGGGTTTTCTTCGACCTCACACCGTTTTCAAAAATTTGAAATCGCTGAAAGGGCCCTAAAAGAATTTCAAACTCGAAAGTGAAGCGTTGTCCGTTCAAAGCGAGAGACGGCACGCTCGTTGAGGGGTGGTTGATCACGGGACGCTGGCGAGCAGGACACCTCGGGTTGGGACGGTTCGGAGGCGTGAGAGAAACTTGAGTTGCAGGACGACCCAATCTTTGACG